>NC_039360.1:211159777-211308878 GCF_003573695.1 Papaver somniferum | reverse complement strand
CCCCTCTTTGCGACCGAATTGACTCTGGAATGGCCATTGACTTGGTTTAGGCCGGAGTCCAACAGATTGATCTCTCGAATCTAAGCACTCCCTTTGCAGTGCATCTGTGTGAGGTTGAACAGTTTGCTCGGTTGAGGAGTCTCGACAACACGCTCGTCTCTTCACTCCCCTAAAAAATCAACGAATCGTTTTCCCCCATCTACAATGTCATAAGGGTAATACAAGATAAAGACTTACTTGGATGGTGTTCAAATCATTTGGATAGTTGGAATTTTTGTTGTTATCATTGGAATCATCATTCTTGAAAACACGGGAGTCTAAAAACCACACCCAATATTTCGTTAGGCAATTTTGTATGGGCTAACTCCAATATAATTCCAAGAGAATCAACTAGATAGTCAGACTCAATCAAGGAAATACATCCAAGAGTTATATATTTGTTTCTCAATGTAATCAGCAAATCAAACAGATGTAATCCGTAAGCCTGATTATTATGAGAAACAACTTGAACGGTACCAAAGACCAATGTTCAAGTGTCAATAAATTTCAATCAACAACTAAAGGTTGGATTACCAATTGATTGAACTACGCACAACCTGTGATATTTCAATTATATAAACAAATATAATACGGAAAATAAATAACACATACACCAAAAGTTTTGTTAATGAGGAAACCGCAAATGCAGAAAAACCCCGGACATAGTCCAGTTTTGAACACCACATTGTATTAAGCCGCTATAGACACTAGCCTACTACAAGTTAACTTCGGACTAGAATGTAGTTGAGCCCTAACCAATCTCACACTGGTTACGGTAAAATCTCGTTCCTTACGCCTCTGAATCCCAGTAGGACTCTACGCACTTGATTCCCTTAACTGATTTCACCCACAACTAAGTACAACCCAAAGTCGGAGACTTGATAAACAAATTTGTATCCCACAGAAAGTCAATTCTGATAGATAAATTGGTCTCCCACAGAAATACCTACGAAGTTTTTGTTCCATATTTTGATAAATCAAGGTGAACATGAACCAATTGATAATACGGTGTTATATTCCCGAAGAACAGCCTAGAAATATCAATAACTTAACTATATGGTAGTAGAACAAGTTGTGAGAGCACTGCTCGGTCGAACTCGCAAGCGTTGCTATCTCAAGCTTGTTTGTCAAGTTTAGTTTCAAAACTATAAATCTTGATTTCTAGTCTACTTATAGCTAAGTCTCAGATTAGGATAGAAAATGTAGTTGAGCATTAGACTTCACAGCTTCATCGATTGAAGACGAAGAACTACTAAGGGGATCTTATGGAACTTCATAAACAAAAGGTATGTGGAGAATTGAACTTACCTATCACTCAAAAGTCTATCTACTCTATCTCCTATTTGAGACAAAAGTCGTATAGCTATATAGACTTTGATTATACACATTTATATTTCGAGCTGAGTTTAACTCGCTTACATATTTCTCGAAATATGTGTTGGTAAGCTTTCTCTCTAACCAAGTTCATCTTATATTCTTGCTCGAGATTTAATTTCCAATAGGCAAGATAAAAAGTAGTCACAAACATCTTCGTCTCATCGTTTTTGATTCCACAATATCTTGTTTCGCTACCATACAATTAAGATTATTGTGAAGTTATTGATATTTCTAGGTTGTTCTTCGGGAATATAGGTCTGGTATATCAATTGGTTCATGTTAATATTGTTTTATCAAAAGACGGAACAAAACTCATAGGTTTATCTGTGGGAGATAGATTTATCTATTTAGTAGACTTTTCTGTGTGAGACAGATTGGTTTATCAAGTCTTCGATTTTGGGTCGTAGCAACTCTTAGTTGTGGGTGAGATCAACTAAGAGAATCAAGTGCGTAGAGTCCTGCTGGGATTCAAATATGTAAGGAGCGCAACTGTACCTTGATCAGTGTGAGTTTGGTTAGGGCTCAACTACATTCCAGTCCGAAGTTAACTTGGAGTAGGCTAGTGTCTGTAGCGGCTTAATATAGTGTGGTGTTCAAATCTGGACTAAATCCCGGGTTTGTTTTTTTGCATTTGCGGTTTCCTCGTGAACAAAACTTCTGGTGTCTTTGTTATTTCTTTTCCGCATTATATTTGTTTATATAATTGAAATATCACAGGTTGTGCGTAAGTTCAATCAATTGTGAATCCAACCTTTGGTTGTTGATCAAATTGATTGACACTTGGATATTGGTTTTTGATATCGTCCAAGTTATTTCTTATATTCAATCGGGCTCGCAAATTCCTATTTGGTTGATTGCAGATTAAATTGAGATATAACTCTTTGACATACTTTTCTTAAGATTGAGTCTGACTGTCTAGTTGTTTCTCTTGAAAGTATATTGGAGTTAGTCCATACAGATTTCTAAGAGAAATATTGGGTGTGGTTGTTAGACCATTGCTTTTTCACAATTTATATTGGAATCACAACGAATGAGACGAAGATCTTTGTGATTAATTTTTATATCTTACCTATAGGAGATAAATCTCTAGAAAATCTTAGAGAAGATAGTACTCAATACGATAGAAAAAGTAAGACCAGAATACACAACTATAGAGAAAATAGTTGGGTATGGCTTCAGAATCCCAATGAAGTCTTCAAGTCGTTAACCTATAATGGTTTTAGGATAAACCTAGGTTAAAGGAGAATCGACTCTCGTCGTAACTAGTATCACACAGGAGGTGTGGGGATTAGATTTCCCAGTTGCTAGAGTTCTCCCTTATATAGTATTCAAATCAGGGTTTGATAACTTTGGAACAAAGCAATCAATATTCACCGTTGGATGAAAACCTGATTTAATATTCAAGCTAATATCTCTCCACCGTTAGATGGTCTTAGCTTGTTACACACAAATGAAATATACCTTCATTTAGATATGGGTAACCGTACCTAAACGTGTATATTGAGTTGGCTCAATAACAGTTAACCGAAGTTAGCCATATAAACACTTTTTTCTTAACTATGTTCATCTTAACACTTCTAGACCAAATGATAATCAAATGAATCTAATTGTGTTACTCATAGAGTTGTTCAATTGTTTATATTCTCACAGAAGTATACAAGACACAATTGAAGCAAAATCAGATTGATTCAAAAGAATCAGATCATGAACACTTTACCCAAGGTTTGCAAAGATTGTATTTCTTAGTATATAAATGTATTTTTGCATGAGTATGAAATCATACTTAACCGATTTTAGAACTTCACCACATAAGTTTGCAAATGGCTACACAAGCTTAAGTTCCGGACTTTGATCTTTTCCGTCAGTTCGCAAACGGGTACGCCTACTGTCGTTCCAGACTGAATTCAGGTGAAACAGTTTGCAAACGGGTACGCAAACTTAGTTCCCGGACTTTGACAGTTAAAACCGTTCGCATACGGGTATGCATACTTGGTTCCCGGACCTGAAGCATACTTACAACAGTTTGCATACGGGTATGCATACTGTGTTATATCCAGACAACGATTAATTGTTCTAAACTCCCATATCAATCATTGAAACATTCTTAGAAGACGATAATAACTGTTATCTTACGCTTGGTGATAATCTATGATGAATGATAAATTAATGAATATACTACTTTGATGAATATTTAGTAACGAAAAAGGACTCCTCGATCATCTCTCTCTCTATTGCTTAGAATTTAATCTTTTAATTGCTTTGTTTATTTACTTTGAAATCTAAAACTAAACCCCCCTTTTGTGACCTTTTGAACAACTAAATCTCACTGCTCTTTGTGGCTTCCATTATATTATTTATAATTGAGTGGTTTTAAGATCAATAATTTGATTTCACCTATGACACGCAAAAAAAAATGGCACTGCTGCCGGGGAGTAGTTGGTAGCTTTAGTTGTTTCTTTTTGTTATATTTTTGTTTTATATTTTCTTTTTAGTTATTAACTTTGTTTTCTAGATTTTTGTTTTAGGTACTTAATATCTCTAGAATCGAAACACTAGGATTACCCGAGGTGCGGAATTCAAACTCACAAGGGAACGGTACTACAAGCACGTCAGCATTTTCAAAAAGAACTGTCTACATCAGAGATGGTGAACGACACAGGTCCTCCACCACCACCTCCACCTTAGGAGAAGAAGCTACCAGAGTTGACATCTCCATGCTTATATTTGCAACCATTATGTATTACTCTAAATGACACGGTGGAGCTGAAGTCAAATCCGGTTCACTATTTACCGAAGTTCAAGGGACTTCCCGGTGAATTGTCATCTTCAAGTATTTCAACACGAGATGACAAGTCTTAAGCAAGGTACCGAGAAGTTATAGGGTGTGCTGCAAGATTTCCCATTTTAATTAACAAATTTAGCAGAAGAATAGTTGTATCACCTTTCTCCAAGGAATAGTACATCTTGTACTGACTTGAAAAAGCTATTTCTAGAGAAGTACTTTCCTGTTTTTAAGGGGGATGTCGTTCATAAAGAGATTAGTAGCATTCTGCAGATTACTGGGAAGTCTCACAATAAATACTGAGAGAGTTATAGTTAGTGGCGAGATGCCCTAATCACAATATCTATAGTATGGCCGTTCTCCTCCAACTCTTTATCTCGAGCCTACCCCACCTGGAGAATCAATATCAAAGGTTTTGGCCATACGCATCCTAAACTTTTTGCAAATGAACAGATGCTCCACTAATAAAACGTGAATCTTGCTTTTGTTTTGTCTGTATTGAAGTTTTCCTTCTCTTATGAGTTTACTGAATGAAGACTTATATCAACAAGAAAGAAAAATGATATATATTCTCTCGAGTCATCGATTCATATTTGTCATAAAATAGAGATAGAATGACTCCCCTTACATCTGTAGGTATTGCGAAGAATCAAAGGACCTTTCATTGGTTATTGACCAACAAAAAGCATGGGAGTTTCCCGACTTCTTGATCACGAAAGAAGATACTTATTCTACATATCCTTAAAATCTATCATTCAATACTTTTATGAAGGATTACTTCCGGAACGGAGGAAACTTGATTGATGCAGCCGCTAGCGGTTCACTTATCGAGAATACGATTTCGCAGGCAATTAATTTGGTTGAGATTATGGAATCCAATGCTCAACAGTTTTAAATAAGACACGGCTCAAATGTCAGAAGAGTTAGCAAGATATGACAGTCTCCAAATAAGAGCATCGTTTGAGCACAATTGAAAAGGCAACTTATCGTATAGCTTATGTAGTAGCTCCACCATACGAAGAGGAGGCCGAGGTTAATGCTCCATTTCCTAATCCAAGTCCAAGGTATGATTCATATTCTAATACTTATAACCCTGGTTGGATAGATCATCCAAATTTCAGCTACGCAAACAAGCAAGCTGTATCTCATGGGAGGCAAGGTGGTTTTCAACAAACACAATTTCAACCACAACTTCAATCTGAACAACAGAATCAAGCTCTATTATAGAAGAGATGATGAAGGCTATGATGCAAAATCAAAATAAGACCTCCCAAAAACAAGATGTAATTTTGCAACAACACCGACAATATCAACAAAAGATATGTTGTTGTTAAATACTCCAAAAATAAATGGGGAAAATGGCAAAAGATATAAATTTACTAAAATCACAAGCGTCAATAAAGTTTTCATCACAACCTTTTGTGAACCCAGGAGAGCACGTCAACACCGTAACTCTAAGAAGTGGAAGACCAACTGAAGAGCCACATCAACAAGAAGAGGTTGGCAACGAGATCGAAAGGAAGTAGAGGCGGAAACCGTTCCAAAGGAAAATCCAACCTCAACTTGCCAACCTAAGGACACGGTTCCTACATTTACCACGCCACCTCCTTTTCCTAGTCGTTTTTCCAAGTCAAATAAAGAAGCTCAATACAAGGATATCATGGACATTTTCAGCAAGTTACAAATCAACATTCCATTTATTCATGCCATCAAAATAATACCCAGGTACACAAAGGTTTTGAAGGATTTGTGTACAAGGAAGGATAGGTTGATTGCTAACGAGATTACTCAAGTGGGAGAAAGTGCTTCAGCGATGCTACTGAAGAAGATGCCTACAAAGTTTAAAGATCCTAGTGGTTTTACGGTGCCAATTACTATTGGTAACCAATGATTTGATGATTTGCTTAATTTCAGTCGATATTTTGTGATTCTTTGAATCTAAAACCTTTATAGGAGACATGGATTACTATTCAATTAGAAACAAGTCCAATATATATTCTAAAGGACTCTTGGAGGACGTGTTAGTTCAAGTGAACCATTCAATCTTTTCGGCTGATTTATATATTGTGGATATGCAAAATGAAGATAATTGTTCATCTACTTCGTTATTACTTGGGAGACTATTTATGAAGACTGCAAAGACGGAGATTTATGTTGATAGTGGTACACTCACTACGGAATTTGATAAGGAGATCATTGGCTTCAACATATTTGAATCCATGAGTTATCCTAGTGATGTTCACTCCCCTTTCTCTATCGATGTTATTCGTTCTTTAGCATAAACAAATGTTTGATTTGAACAGTGAAGATGAACTTGGAGTTGTGCTAGGGATTTGAACGACATTAATTTGGACATTCATGGGAAACTAAACTTGGACGTTGACTTAGATAAAGAACTAGTGGAGATGTGCGGTGCTTCACGGCATTACAAGAAGCTCAAACGGGTAATATCTCTTATATTTCTTTACATGTGACTAATGAGGTCTTTTACCTTCTATTGTGCAAGAACCTATACTAGAATTCAATCCTATTACTGACCACCTAAAGTAAGCTTACTTGGGTGATAAAGAGGAGCTTCCGGTGATTATTGTTAAGAATCTCACTTACAAGAAGAACGTCTACTCAAGGTTCTGAAAGAGCACAAAACGGTCATTGGTTGGAAAAAATTGTTGACATCAAAGGTATCAGTACATAAATGTGCATGCATAGAATCCTTATGGAAGATTATAGCAAGAAGGTACGTGATGCTCACGTAGGCTTAACCCCCCAATGATGAAGGCCGTGAAGAAAGAGATCCTCAAATTGGTAAGTATAGGGGTGATTTACCCAATTTCTGATAGCAAATGGGTTAGTCCGGTACAAGTGGTTCCTAAGAAGTCGGGTGTCACTGTTTTTAAAAATCAAGATAGCGAACTTGTGACTGCAAGAGTTCAAACACGATGGAGAGTGTGAATAGATTACAGAAAACTTAATGTCGCAACTAGAAAGGATCACTTTCCTTTGCTGTTCATTGATCAAATACTAGAGAGGTTAGTGGGAAATTCACATTATTTCTATTTGGATGGTTATTCGGGGTACAATCAGATTGTTATAACACTGGAGGATCAAGAGAAAACTACTTTTACTTGTCTTTTGGTACGTTTGCCTATAAACAAATGTCGTTTGGTCTTTGCAATGCGTCCGCCACTTTTCAGAAATGTATGGTTAGTATATTTTATGATTACATGGAACGCATCATTGAGGTATTTATGGATGATTTTAGTTTTTATGGAAACTCATTTGATATATGTTTAACCGATCTTGTACTTGTGTTAAAAAGATGCACAAACACTAATCTTGTTTTAAATTGGGAGTGTTAGAGCACTGCTCGGTCGAACTCGCAAGCGTTGCTATCTCAAGCTTGTTTGTCAAGTTTAGTTGATCAAAACTATAGTCTTGATTTCTAGTATACTTATAGGAGTTTCAGACTAGGATAGATTGTGTAGTTGAGATTTAGGCTTCACGGCGCTTACAACTAAAGACGAAGATCTACTGAAGAACTTGGAGGAACTTCATCAGCAAAAGGTATCTGGAGACTACAACTTATCTATCACTCACAAGTCTATTCTATTCTATTATATCTTCTATGAAACAAAAGTCATATAGTGATATAGACTTCATATCGTACACATTTGTTATTTTGAGCTGAGTATAACTCGCTTATATATTTCTCGAAATATTTGTTGATATTTTTTTTTTTCTTTGGATAAATTCATCATTATTCTTGACGAGTTTAGTTGGAAACAATTTATTTGTTGGAAACTAAATAATAAGTCAAAAGATGATCATGTGGAAATTGCCTTGAAATATCTTACATGATTTGTATGATACAATCATTTGATGTCGACTTGGAAAGTTTCGTATTGATCATTCGATCACTTGAAAATTTCTTATAAGCTAATGGTTTGTGTGAGACAACCATTGTCGTCTTCTAAGAATGTTTCAATAATTGAAATAGGAGTTTAGAACTAAAACCCTTGTCTGGAAAAACATCACAGTATGCGTACTTAGTGGACAAACTGTGTTGGTATGATTCAGGTCCGGAAACCAAGTTTGCATACCAGTATGCGAACGGTTTTAACTGAGAAGTCCGGAAACCAAGATTGCATACCGGTATGCCAACGGTTCTACCTGAGTTAGGTCCGGTATGACAGTTTGCGTACCCGTATGCAAACTGTTGGACAAGACCAAAGTATGGAACTTTAGTTTGCGTACCCGTTTGCAAACTGAGTGGTTAAAGTTCTTAAATCGGATAAGTATGTTTACATACTCATGAACAAATACATTTATGAAATAAGGAATGCAATCTTCCCAAACCGTGGCTTAATGTTCGTAAACTGATTCTTGTACTTTGTACATTATGAATCATTCCGATTTTGCTTCAATTGGATCATATATACTTTTATGTGGTTGTCAATTGAACAACTCTATGAAACACAATTAGATTCATTTGATTATCTTTCATTATTGATTGATCATCATAGTTGATCTAGATGTGTTAGATGAATATTGATAAGACAAAAATGCTCATATGGCTAACTTAGGTTAATTATTATTGAGCCAACTCAATATACACGTTTAGGTACGGTTATCCATATCTAAATGAAAGTATATTTCATTTGTGTGTGACAAGCTAAGACCATATAACGGTGGAGAGATATCGATTTGGTTTCAAGCAAACTTAGCTTGTATCTTAAATGAGATTTTCATCTAACGTTGAATATGGAATGCTTTGTTTCTAAGCTAACTAAGCAAACCCTAATTTGAAAGGCTATATAAAGGAGAACTCTAGCAACTGGGAAACCTAATCCCCACACTTCATGTGTGATACTAGTTGCGACTAGAGTCGATTCTCCTTTAACCTAGGTTTTTTATAAAACCATTATAGGTTAACGACTTGAAGACTTCATTGGGATTATGAAGCCATATCCAACTATTTTCTCTGTAGTTGCGTATTCTGATCTTACTTGTTATATCGTGTTGAGTACTATCTTCTCTAAGATTTGCTCGATGTTTATCTCCGATAAGTAAGATATAAAAAGTAATCACAAAGCTCTTCATCTCATTCTTTGTGATTCCACAATAACTTGTTATACTACCATATAGTTAAGTTATTGTGAGGTGATTGATATTTCTAGGTTGTTCTTCGGGAATATAAAACCGGATTATCAATTGGTTCTTGTGCACCTTGATTTATCATAAGACGGAATAAAACTTCATAGGTATTTCTGTGGGAGACAGATTTATCTATCAAAATAGACATTTCTGTGGGAGACAGATTTATTTATAAGTTTTCGACTTTGGGTCGTAGCAACTCTTAGTTGTGGGTGAGATCAGCTAAGGAAATCAAATGCGTAGAGTCCTGCGGGGATTCAGAGGCGTAAGGAACACGACTGTACCTTGATCAGTGAGACATTGATTAGGGCTCAACTACATTTCAGTCTGAAGTTAATTTGTAGTAGGCTAGTGTCTATAGCGGCTTAATACACTGTGGTGTTCTAATCTGGACTAGGTCCTGGGGTTTTTCTGCATTTGCGGTTTCCTCGTTAACAAAATTTCTGGTGTCTGTGTTATTTCTTTTCCGCAGTATATTTTATATAATTAAAATATCGCAGGTTGTGCGTAGTTCAATCAATTGGGAAATTCGACCTTGTTTGTTATGGCAGTAATTGATTGACACTTGAACATTGCTTTTGATACCGTTCAACTTATTTTTCATATCAATCAGGCTCACAGATTCCCATCCGTTCGATTGCAGATTGTATTGAGAAATAGAGATACATCTATTGGATATATTTCCTTGATTGAGTCTCACTATCTAGTTGATTCTCACGGAATTATATTGGAGTTAGTCCATACAGATTACCGAACGAAATATTGGGTGTGGTTGTTAGACCCCTGCTTTTCCAGGGAGAAATATTATTTTATGGTAAATCATGGTATAGTGGTAGGTCATATTTTATCCTCTTTAGGGCTCGAAGTGGACAAAAAAACATAGACTTAATAAGAAACTTACAATCCCCTACTTCGGTGAGGGAGGTTCGCTCGTTTCTTGGTCATGCGGGTTTATACATGAGGTTTATTAAAGATTTATCCAAAATCTCAACGTCGTTGTGCAAATTGTTGCAAAAATAGGTTGTTTTTGACTTCAACAAGGAGTTCAAGGATGCATTTGAAAAGTTTAAAGAATTGTTGAAAATTGCAACAATTATCAAGTCACTGGATTGGAGTTTGCCATTTGAGTTAATGTATGATGCAAGTGAGTATGAAGTTGGAGCTGTTTTGTGTCAAAGAGTGGACAAACTGTCACATGTTATTTATTGTGCATCTAGGACCCTAATAATGATTTTTTCTCCCCCAATTTAAGTTGAACTTTCTTGTTTAGTCCAGTAAACCCGACCCGGATCAATGGCTAGTCCAGCGGGAAAACATATTTACTCGCTAGTCCAAAAAAAATTTGAAAAGAGTAAAATTACTCTACTAACCCTAACATATAATATTATGTATATTAATACATATGTTACTACATATGTAGTATGTAGTATACTAGTAGTATACTAGTAGTCTTATGTAGTATACTAGTAGTAATATGTAGTAACTAGTATACTAGTAACAACCAGTATACTAGTAGCAATATGTAGTATACTAGTAGCAATATGTAGTATACTAGTAGTAATTAGTACTAGTAGTAATATGTTATGTATTGATACTACATATTAATATCAATATATTATGTTCAATACTGTTATGTTATGTATTGATACTACATATTGATATGTAGTATGTTATATATTGATACTACATATCAATATGTAGTATGTTATATATTGATATGTAGTATGTTATATATTGATACTACATATTGATATGTAGTATGTTTTATATGGATATGTAGTATCTTATGTATTGATACTACATATCAAAAAATTGTTATGTATTGATACTACATGTTACTACTAGTACTAGTTACTAGTTACTAGTATACCAGTATATAGTATACCACTAGTATACTACTATACTAGTTACTACTAGTAAAGTAGTTACTTAATTTACTAGTAACAAATTAGTAAGATATTTTTTCTACTACTAGTATAGTATATATTAATATGTATTATCACCGTATTGATATTACTAGTATGTAGCAACATACTACTAGTAATATTTACATGTGTTGATACTAATTAGACCTGGAAGGGTGTTTTAGGCATTTAGAAAGTACACTTTATAATCTCCACGAAGTTTTTGGACTAGAGAGTAAATAATCTAGTCCTCCATTAACTGGGTCATGAAAAATTGGACTAAACAGTAATTCCTACTTGTAAAAATGTCAAGTTAATAGGGAGGGGTAGTTGGTTGAAGGAGCATATGCGGACCATGCACCAAGTAAGCTTCATAGATTAGCCAAAAGAGTATAAATGATGCTTAAGCCTCATTTATATCTACGTAGCCTTTCCAATGGAGCATATTAAGCATGGCATACTATGCCATGTCGCGGTCCAGATATGCATCACTTGGATGCATTTTGACGGAACGACCTATACGGACTAGGCCATAACCAGTATTGCTTGGCCACGGCCTTGCAAACGAGTTGGCTTAAGTTGCTTGTCCCTTTGAGGGTGAACTACGGTCTGTGCTTGATCCCTTTAGAGTAGGGAGGGGTACGTAGGTAGCCGCAGTGAGTTGCAGCATTTCCGGTCCATCACCTTGTCGGTCATATCATCTATATGTGAGATGATTGCGACATTTTTGCCTCTCATATCATCTGGATCGGTATTGAGATCCAAGAGATGATTGTGTCCACACTTTATGAGGCTAGTTTGCATGCCATTCACTGGATGCTCATATTGCTTATCAAGCTCCACGAAGTTGGCATATGCACTAATTGTGAATTGGGCATGGACTATAAAGTAAGCTACACCAATATGCAAGTTAGCGGAGCTTGCATAATCCTAAGAAAAGTACGGCATGAGCCTGATAGATGCACCTTTGGCACGAGAAAGACAATTTAATGCAGATGAGCAAGCTACAGCCTATTTGTAGGCTAAAAACGCGAGTGTCGTAATTTAGCTCAAGACGTATCGAAATTGATTGGAAATAGACCAATGATCAAGATGTGATCCTACGGATCACGGTCTTGCATATTAGCCAAATTCCATCGTTTAGGGCCTCAAAAGGTAGTTTTTTCCATTTTAGGAAAGTTGTTGTTTTCTTAATAAACCCTTCGCGAACAAGGGTAAGTTAGAACGGTGTAAAAGCTAATTTAGTTGCATCATTCTCCACGAGCATGCTTGCAAGGGCAAGTAAACATGAATTTTCCTAGCTTTAAGGCCCAGGCGTAATTTTCGGTTCGTCACAGTTGGTATCAGAGTAAGTTCCGAGATAACTCAAAGAACTGTGAGGAATTGACTCGTCAACGAGTAATTTTCCCTTAAAAAGGAAATAAAGTTGGAGAGTAGGCCAACTTTTGCGCGAAAGGAGTTTGTAACTGCTATACTAGTTACTTTGCAAATCGAGTTGAGCTTGTTTAAGCACTTTGAGTTTGCCAGAAAATCCGTCTGGGACAGTTGGCTGGTATCCTACTACCACTAGCATATGGATTGATCACCCCTCACTCATACGAGACGGTGTGCGTTGTCAGGTTGGCTAGCAACCCATTACGATGGGTAAATGGAAATCAATCAGGGACGGTGTCTTGCATCCCACTGCACTGGCATTAGAGTTGGGTCCTCACAGTGTTGTGCTAAGATGTTGCTTGTCATTTTGATGACAGTTTTTTCAACTTGTGAACTTTAGGGATTACTGAGTAGTGGTATGGGACGCCCCTTGGGATACCTGGTTGAGATATCGTTTGGCAACTAGCCAACTCGATATTCTCGGTAACGTTGTGGACTCTTTTTGGATTCCTGAGTATGCGGTATGGGACGTTTTCTCAGAAGGTCCTAATTGATGTTCCATGACAAACTGAAGAAACCTTGTGATTTCTGAGCATCTGGTATGAGACTTTTGCTCAGGAATCCAAACCGAAGAGATTGTCCACAATAGTTTTCGTTTTGAATTTCGGGGACGAAATTCTTTAAAGGGGTGAATTATGTAACATCCCGAATTTTTAGCATGGCGCATGCACAAAGATGCGCCATGGCATGAGATGAAGCTTCATCTCGATCTCCGTTGCGTGTTAAGAGGAACATTGGCTTAGAGCCAATCTCGCACCAAAGGTGATTCAGGCCAGTTGGATGGCTGGCCTTGAACAAAGTAGCATCATAATGACGCATTACGCAGATTATTGGATTATGGATAATATCGCAACAGGCCCAGAGCAGGCTGTCATTGGAAATGTACAGCCATCACGGCTGGACATTAGAGTGGCCTGTGTTCCAAAGCCGTAAATACAGCCATCACGGCCCTTTACTAGACCTGGCTCAGGAAATGTTCAACCATCATGTCTGGACATTGGAACTGGCATGTGAGCTAGAACTGAATGTACAACCATCATGGCCGTACATTGTATTTGTCCAGGGTAGTCATGTGCAACCATCACGTCCTTGGGAGTTGATGAATGATTTTATCTCCCCCAATTTAAGTTGTAAAAATGTCAAGTTAACATATATAGGGAGGGGTAGTTGGTTGAAGGTGCATACGCGTAGCATGCACCGAGTAAACTTCATAGCTTATCCAAAACAATAACCATTATTGTTTGTCCACGGCCTTGCAGACGAGTTGGATTAAGTTGCTTGTCCCTTCGAGGATGAACTACGGTCTGTGCTTGATCCTTTTAGAGTAGGGAAGGGTACGTAGGCAGCCGCAATGAGTTGCAGCATTGCCGGTCCATCACCTTGTCACTCATATCATCAAAAGCGAGATAATTACGGCATTTGGCCTCTCATATCATCTGGCTCGATATTACGATGCAAGAGATGATTATGTCCACACTTGATGAGGCTAATTTGCATGACATTCATTGGATGCGCATACTGCTTATCAAGCTACATGGAGTTGGCATATGCGCCAATTGTGAATTAGGCATGGAATAGAAAGTAAGCTACATTAATATGCAAGTTAGCGGAGCTTGCATAAGCCTAAGGAAAGTACGGCATGAGCCTGATAGATGCACCTTTGGCACGAGAAAGACAAGCTAATGCAGATGATCAAGCTACAACCTATCTGGAGGCTAAAAACGCGAGTGTCGTAATTTAGCTCAAGAAAAGTCTAAATTGATTGGAAACATACCAATGTTCAAGACGTTATCCTACGTATCACGGTCTTGGAATTTTAGCCAAATTTATCGTTTAGAGCCTCAAAAGGACGTTTTTGCAAAGTTTTTGTTTTCTAAAAAAACCCTTCGCGGAACAAGGGTAAGTTGGAATAGTGTGGAAGCTATTTAGATGCATCATATTCCACGAGCATGCTTGCAAGGGAAAATGAACGTGTATTTTCCTAGCTTTAAGGCCGGTAAGTAGCATGATAATGACGCACCGGGGAAGTTATGGCCTGCGCGCCCAGACGCGCCAGGCGTAATTTTCCAGTCCGTCTCAGGCATGTACTTCATTTCGTAGTCAACGTGTTGTATCCGACTAATAGTTTTACTTGTAATATTATCTTGGAGAGGGGAATAACCTAATTAGGTGAAATCTCTTACTTCTCTAGTTTAAAGACTTCTGCGGGTTCAAGAAGCGTTTAGTAGTACCGTTGGTGGGAAACTAGAATTTGCATTGTTATTTTAGTTGTCGATTATTGATTTGATTGGCTAACGGTTGTTAAACTTTGATTACACCTAGTTTGATTATTCTTGCCTTCTCTTCTGACATAAGTTTACTCAAACTAGATCAAGGGATTAACGTTGGTTCAGATCAGTTTTTAGATCTGACGTAGACCCGTGATCATCTATTATTAACAGACTCCATTATGTGTGTGATCGATCATAAATGGAATAAGTTTATTTGTGCAGGTACTTTGAAGAATTTGAAGATTTGAAGACAAAAAGATTTCTTATTGGTTTCTTATGTTTGTGACATACTTCGTGCATATACCTCATAGCTTGGGATTCGAATTAGCGTTATTTATCTTTTGATAGACATCTCAAGTCTAGTCGTGTTAGATCGGCAAACTATCATTTGGTGGTATTTTTCAGTATCCGGATCTGATAGTTTGTATACCTAGATCCGGTTATCTTGATAATTTAGATCTCGGTAGATCTTACTAAAAAAAGGAGTTTATTTGATTAAATGAAAGAGTCTTTGTTGGAGTCAACATAAATCTCGAATTTAGTTCTTGAGATTGAGAGGGAAGTTACCGAATAGGGTTTATTCCTTTACATTTTCGGAATACTATCCATAGGAGTTGACTGCAAGAAGTCTTCATGCTGGGTGAAACAACTTAAGATAGTGGCGTGCGTGTCCAGATTAGTTGTAGGCGCAGGGATACTGAGGCAACTAGGTAATTAGGGGTAGATTACTTGGTCTCAACTATACGAAGTTGGCAATAGTCTTTGTATGACAGCTTAATTTTGAGAGTATTTGTTGCGTGTCGTAGGCTCAACAAATTAATAAAGATATTTCCACTAATTAACTGGTAATATAGCGGTAGTAAGAGATCGTTCCCACAAAGAGCTGTGTAATTGATATGTTATTTGCTCAGCAAGATAAAGTAAATAACAATGGGGGGTTTGCTTGTAAGACAAATATAAAGACAATAAAGAAGAAAGGGATGATTAAGGAATACTTCGCCGTTACCAAGCGTTAACATGATTAGAATACTTATCTATTGTTCGTAAGAACCATTCATCACCAACCGTAGAATAACATCTAGATCAACGTTATCCCCAAAACTCCTTCTATCACCGGATACAGAAGTTCTCGACTACCAGATTCTATCCAACGAACCACCAAGTAGTAGATCACTCAAGGTGTAATCCAATCGAACGCCTTAAGCTTTGTAAATTTAGGTTGATCCCAGTAGTTAAATTCTTAGATCAAGGTTTACTTGCTGGTGTTGTCTTCACACACGGTTGCTCCACAGAATCCCTCTGTAAGGTATCGCGATTTCTAATTGTGTAGATAGTTAATCGACGATTACTTATCTCATAACTTCTACTAGCGATAGAACAATCAATAGACTAATCCGGTATGCATCCAAAATCAATCTAAGAATCACTCATAAACCCTAGATATGTTAAATACAAACAAAGATTGATAAAACTCTCAATGGATTTGTATTATTAATAAAGCTTTATGCTTAGAACATGTAATTCATCCTTAATCAACAAAGGATTTAGCTACTCATATTACAAAGAAGATGAATAATGGTGGTTTACCCCTAAAGGAGTAAACCCTAGGTTTTGATGTAGAACTTGTGATATGAGATGATGATATCTCATTTACATAACCTAATACCTTTTTATAGGTTTACATTGCTTGGTCTCCAAGTATTTAGTGCGGTCCAAGGTGTTAATACACGTTTTCCACTTGCTAAGTTCGCAAACCCAGTCCACGAACTTCAAAATCCAGCAGAAATTTTCGAAATTAAGTCTGCGAACCCAGTTCACGGACTTCACTGTCTTCGGTATTTGATGAAAACTGTTTTGGCCACAACTTCTTTTTGAATTATTTTTATATTTCAATTATCTTCAAGATGGTGATGAGAAATCCTTAATTTGAATGAGTTAAGATCCGTGTTTGGCCCGTCTCTTGATTTTGAGCGTTTTGCTCCTTTTCGTCGCACTTCTTCCACTTTTATTGGACTTGGGCACTTGGATACTTGGAATACTTCTCTTCCTAGCTCTTTTCAGCACTTTGTAGCTTCTTTTTGGATGATTCACCTAATTGATAAAAATAATAGAAAACCAAAGTAATATACGAAAATATGCAAGAATAATAGCTAAAACAAGTATGGAATAGATACTAAAATCATATGAATTATGCACTTATAAAATTCCCCCACACTTAGATTTTGCTAGTCTTCGAGCAAACTAAATCAAACTAATCCTAAATACAACAACTCCATGTCGTGAGGATACGGTTACTCCTAGCATGAATAACAGGCCTTTAAACCTCTAGGTGTCCCTAGTGGACGAGTTATAGTCTCGTGAGGGCTAACAATAGGTATACCCACAAAACCTACTCCAATTTCTCTCCTTGGAAGAACTACCAAGGATAGACACAAAGTAGAAAGCTAAATAATCAGCTTGCATAAGTTCTTTAGCTGCAAACATCCCACATACATTCCAATCCGCACACACAAGCAATTACTTACATGTGACATTCAACCTGATTGCAAAACTCTACTAAGATAGTCATCGTACTTGTTGCAACATTTTTCACAACACTCGCATACTGAAATCACATGGATAGATAAGAAAATGGAAATAGAAAAGTGAAGTGTGCAAATGTTGACTAAAGTGAAAGATATTACCCACAATACTTGTATGAATGTCGTCAAAGGATATTTATTTATAGCACAATAGTTGAGAGAAGCACCCATTTAACTCGACCACATGATTAGATACTCTAAGTGTCTGTTTCTTTTCAGCAAGTACATGATAGTTTCCTTGGATCCCGCGTTCCACGCTTGCTTAGGCGACGGAGACATGGACAACGTTTCACACATACTGCTATCAAAGTGTCAAGAACCTCATCAATAGTCTTTTTGACTTGCTATATAATGATGATATGGTTTTTGTTTTCATCAACTATGATTAGTCTGAAATTCCGGACCTATCACTTATTACTATCGATAAAAGAAGAGGAGCCTTATATGTTTTTTTATTCTTCTTCTTTCTTTTCTTTTCTCTTTTTTTTTTTCCTTTTCGGCTCACTCTTTATGAGTGTAAGACAATTGTCTTATGGGGCTTTTGAATACTCAACCAACGGTTACCTTGCTACAACATCCACGACAGTATTAGGATCCCACCAAATCACTTTAGAGAAACATATAACTGCAAAAATAAAAAGAAAGTGACTCAGTAGTGATTAATTGTGAGGATGAATCTTTCAAACAACTACCATAGATAAGTTTCGCATTCAATTATGAACGTATATATTTAAGGATTGTGGAACGAAAAAGTGGAACTCAATCTATAGCCGTAAGAACTGTTTCAACCTTAAAAAGGTTTAGAGTGTCGTCCTAAATCGCTCATAATCAACTCCAAAAGATGAATTCTCAAGAATGCAAGAAATTAAAGAGTAATTTTTTTTTATCAAGCCAAACATTCTTAACAAATCCCCCACATTTAAACTCAACATTGTCCTCAATGTTCAAAACCGAAAATTCTGATTTCTAACGTAACATCCCTGAAAAACTCAAAAACTGTACAAATGAGTAGGGAACTAGGAAAAACATCGTAAACAAAAGTTGTTATCCTATGTCTTTTCTATAAGGTGTCAAAATTTCACAGTTTTTCGGTAAACGGTCTTACTTTTATGGTCTCCGGACTGAGTGACATGCAATCTGAAAAAGTTCTAGAAAAATACCGAAACTCAAATGTCCAGGCCAATCGCTCCAATTTAACAGACTCCAAATTCAGATTTTCTTTTTTAAAAATAAGGTATTTCTGTCCTCTTTCAAATTTGGTGTCAACCACTCAAATTGGACTACGTATGAAGTCTCGAGAGCCATTTTGGTGACAAGTGCGCAGTCAGAATTTTTCTAACGAGAATAGTTTCGCCAAAACATTCATTATAGATATGGGACTTTGTAAAATCTAAGATGTGAATGCAAATATGATATGAAAAACTAATAAAACCAAAAACAAAATAGATAGAGATACAAAACCTATGGGTTTCCTCCCATTAAGCGCTTGGTTTAACGTCGTCAAAGCCCGACGTTATTGTTATCGTCCGTACACCAGTAATCTGAAAATTTGGTAGTCCTTCCAAATAACAATCTGCAATTCAAATAATAGCTTCACAAAACCATTAGCACAAAATATAAATATTGAAGCTATCACTTTATTGAAGTTTCCCCCACACTTAGTCCTTCCTACACACGGAAGTGGGTAGAGAACATAGAATTCAGGAACTTCAAAAGGTTCCTCAGCTTGGTGAACCTGCACAATACTCGAATCAAAAACATCAAGTGGTGGATACTTATAAGCAAAATAACCTGTTAAAACTTTAGAAGCACACAAATCCAATCCTAAATGAGGTATTTTGTTAAAAGTTGGGTTAACAACTCTTTTAGAAGCTACTTCAATTGGAGTAAAAAGATTAATAGATATTGAATTATGCAAAGGATTAGACACACCTTGTTTCGGATCCTCATTCGTACTTAACAGTGAATTATTTGCCTCAAGTATATCGTGGTCCTCTATTGAACTATTATTATCTAGCTCAATTAGGTCTTCCACGACTTCAATCAATTTGGTTTCATTTTCAATATCAATCTCTTCAACAATCTCATCATCGGAATCAGAATCCTCCCCCCAAAAGTCTAGTTCATTGGTGCAAATCTTAGGGTCTTCCACATGAGTCTCCGATGAAGGAATAATTGGGTTTATTTCTTGCAAATCAACCTGTCTAAAAACATTGTAATATGGATGTTCATTGTAACGTTGATATGCATTTGAGTATGTAACACCATTCATAACAATGGTTCGGTCTCCTTTTGAATAGGCGAATGATCATTATTAAGATCCAGAGCTGGTATAAATGCATCATTGTTATAAGAAATTACCAAAGGTTGCTCATCTTCAAAATATTTGTTGACTCTCGAAGGAATTTCAGAATTGTTTTGGTTTTGAGGCCAAATTTCTTCTTCATTCTTTGTCTTCCTGAATTGAGACCTATGTATTTGAAAATTCTCCGCGCTCCTTTGAATTTCTTGGTGTGATTCTTCAGTCTTTTTGATGTGCTCGTCCAACTGTTGATTTTCCTGTTTCAATTGATCCATAAGTTGGTGCACTAAATCTTCCAGACTAGAAGAATTATCATTAGAAGCACAACTATCTTCCCATCCTTATGGTTGCTCACTTACATACCCGTCATAAGGTTCTTGATATGTATGAGAATAACCAAAAGGTTCAGTGGGATATTGATCGTAACCAAAAGGTTGGTTTTGATTATACCCATAGGATGGTTGGTAGTTGTGATAAGAATAAGATTGAAAACCATATTTATTACCACTATTGTATGTTGATTGGTCTTGTGCTCCGTACATGTTATTTTCGTAAGGAAACATGGCGATTTACAAGAGTAAAAGAGAAAATAAAACAAAATAAAAACAAGCTAAACAAATAACAAATCAATTAGCGACTGCTCCCCGACAGGGGCGCCAAAATTTGTTGCGTGTCGTAGGATCAACAAATTAATAAATATATTTCCCACTAATTAACTGGTAATATAGCGGTAGTAAGAGATCGTTCCCACAGAGAGCTGTGTAATTGATATGTTATTTGATCAGCAAGATAAAGTAAATAACAAAGGGGGGTTTGGTTGTAAGATAAATATAAAGACAATAAAGAAGAAAGGGATGATTAAGGAATCCTTCGCCGTTACCAAGCGTTAACAGGATTAGAATACTTATCTATTGTTCGTAAGAACCATTCATCACCAACCGTAGAATAACATCTAGATCAGTTTTATACCCAAAACTCCTTCTATCACCGGATACAGAAGTTCTCGACTACCATATTCTATCCAACGAACCACCAAGTAGTAAATCACTCAAGGTGTAATTCAATCGAACGCCTTAAGCTTTGTGAATTTAGGTTGATCCCAGTAGTTAAACTCTTAGGTCAAGGTTTACTTGCTGGTGTTGTCTTCACATACGATTGCTCCACAGAATCCCTCTGTAAGGTCTCTCGATTTCTACTTGTGTAGAGAGTTAATCGACTATTACTTATCGCATAACTTCTACTAGCGATAGAACAATCAATAGACTAATCTGGTATGCATCCCAAATCAATCTAAGAATCACTCATAAACCCTAGATATGGTAAAGACAAACGAATATGATAAAAACTCTCAATATATTTGTATTATTAATAAAGCTTCACGCTTAGGACATTGAAATCATCCTTAATCAACAAAGGATTTAGCTACTCACATTACAAAGAAGATGAATAATGGTGGTTTACCCCTAAAGAGGTAGCCCTAGGTTTTGATGTAGAACTTGTGATATGAGAGGATGATATCTCTTTTACATAATCTAATGCCTTTTTATAGGTTAACATTGCTTGGTCTCCAAGTATTTAGTGCGGTTCAAGAACCCGACCCGAAAACACGAACTAGCGATCCCAAACGTGCCCTTAGGCCTTACAAGGTGTTAATACACGTTTTAAACTTTCTAAGTTCACAAACCCAGTCCGCGAACTTCAAAATCCAGCATAAATTTTCGGAATTAAGTCTGCGAACCCAGTTCGCGGACTTCACTGTCTTCGGTATTTGATGAAAACTGTTTTGGCCATAACTTCTTCATTCGAACTCGGAATGACCTCATTATTTTTGCATTATTTTTATATTTCAATTCTATTCAAGATGGTGATGAGAAATATTCAATTTAAATGAGTGAAGATCCGTCTTTGTCCCGTCTCTTGGTTTTGAGCGTTTTGCTCCTTTTCGTCGCACTTCTTCCACTTTTCTTTGACTTGGGCACTTGGATACTTGGAATACTTATATTCCTAGCTATTTTCAGCACTTTGTAGCTCCTTTTTGGATGATTCACCTAATTGAGACAAATAAGAGAAAACCAAAGTAATATACGAAAATATGCAAGAATAATAGCTAAAACAAGTATGGAATAGATACTAAAATCATATGAATTATGCACTTATCAGTATTAAAAACTAGACTAGGTCGGATTTTTCTGCATTTGTGGTTTCCTCGTTAACAAAATCTTGTGTTATCTTATTTACTTTACTTGCACGTTATTTAGCATGTCTTTATAATTAACGTAAATACACTTGTACGTTAATCAAAACACTTGGGTTGATCCCTATACTTAGGTTCAGTTTCGGATTTATACTATATATACCAAGTGTATACCTTGTGATTGTTATATTCTTGACAAGCTATGTCTATATTAGATCACGCGAGGTATTTGTCATATAGGTTGATATCGAAAATATGGTGATGTACTTGGTATCCTCGTCATTTCATTAAAGATTATGGGGATGATGAGTTATTAAATCCCTAAATCTCAGCTTAGATGTGGGTTTATTTTTCCCATTCTTGAATTACTTATTAGTATCTTCAATTAATTGATTGTTTTCCTACTGATTTTGAATCAAAAAATTTCGATCGCATGAGCAAGATTCTAAGTTATAATCTTCCTATTACTGAAGGTAAAAATATAACGACAAATCAAATTAATAAACGTTACGAATACCGAGTTATTCCTGGTTCTTATTTGACGAACATCTTTTTCAGAGGTTCTGAGATACCAGAGTTGCCTCTTAAGATTGAGCATAATGATTCCATCATGTTCTAAGGAGTTGATGGAATCCGTTAGAGCACTGCTCGGTCGAACTAGCAAGCGTTGTTATCTCAAGCTTGTTTGACAAGTTTAGTTGTCAAAACTTTAAGTCTTGATTTCTAGTCTACTTATAGTTATGTCTCGGATTAGGATAGAATGTGTAGTTAAGCTCTAGACTTCACAGGATTCATCGACTGAAGACGAAGATCTACTAAGGGATCTTGGAAGAACTTCATCACTCATAAGTCTATTCTATTCTATCTCATATTGAAACTAAGTCGTATATCTATATAGCCTTTACATTATACACATTTAATATTTCGATCTTAGGTTAACTCACTTATACCTTTCTCGAAATATGTGTCGGAAAGCTTTTTGCTTTAACCACGTTCATCATTATTCTAGACGAAAGTCAAAAGATGATCATGTGAAAATCGCGTTGTAACATGATGCGTGTCGTAACCACAACAAATTAATTAATATTTTTCCACCTAATTAACAAGTAATATAGTGTAGTTAAGTTCGTTCCCATGAGGAGCAAGAGGTTTTAGTTGTTTAATTGTCACAAAAAGGGGGGCTTTGTTTTATAAAGCAAAAGAAAATAAAAAAGCAATTCACAGATAAAGTTGAAATCAATAAGAGAAGTTAGATCAAGGAATCCTTCTTCGTTGCAAAACAATGATTCAAGTTATGTTCTTTTCCACTTTTTATTAGTCACAAATTATCACCAACCGTAGGATAGCAGGTTCGCTTAGCTAACCCCAAAATTCCTCGATTCACTGAGTAATAGGTCCGCTTAGTTATCATATTCTATTCAAAAGAACCACCTTGAGGTTCGCTTACAAGATGTAATTCCCCCGAATGCATTAAGATTTATGAATTTAGGTTGAGTACTAGTAGTTAAACTCGGTTCGCTTGGTCCACTTTCTAGCGTTGTTTTTACACACAATTGCTCCATAGAATCCCTCTGCAAGGTCTCGTGTTTTCTACTTGTGTAAAGTGTCGAGAACGATTAAGTATTACCTAACTTATACTAGCTTTAGGTTGAGTTAACAAATGAATTCAGCGTGCACTCTAAATAATCCTTCAAACAACCATGAACGTATAAACATTCCTATTAGTAAAAACAAATGATAATCATGTGAAAATCTTCAAAGTAGATTTAAAACAAAACTCAAAACATGTCAAGAACTAGGAATTCATCCTCAATCAATAACAAAGTTAGCTACTCATGCTAAGGAGTTCGCACAAAGAATAAAGAAAAGAGAAGTGTTTTGTGTGTAAAAGTGTAGAAAAGTAGAGAGGTGTAGAGAAATCCTTTATTTATAGGCTTCAATGCTCTCCAATCCTTGTAGGAAAAGAATCTCTTTCTCATAATAACACCACTTTCCCAATTTGATCCTAATTCCAATTGCAAGTCCAGTTCTCCAAATCTTCCAAGTTTCTATCCAACTTCCAAATCTAAGTATTCACACCCATGAGAAGAATCCGCACAAAAATATGTAATTTGGTCGCCTGAAAAGTTCTTGGGATCACCGGAATCCGGTTAAAAAGCTCCATGTCAGTCACCTGAGTTACGTCTCCGCTGACAGAATATTCCGTCAAGATACTGTTAAACTTAACGGTCAAATTAGTCAAACCGTCAGTCAAGAGGGTCAAGGGAAGAAAGTGAATTAGCTACCGAGTCAGCATCTTACTCGGCTAACCGGTCTTACTCAGCTGAGTTGGATCGGTCATCGGACGGTACGAGTTGACTCACCAGAATGGAAATCCGGCAGAGTTCTGTTTATTTCTGGGCATTTCCGGCCAATTCAGGCCTTTCTTTCTTCACATGTTAAGAACCTAGGCATACATATACACCGATAATTCTTGGACACTGCCAATTCTTGCTTCTGTCACTTCAATCCATCAGTTCCTCCTTCCATTTCTTCTTTGTTCAAAACTCACAACAACATCAATTTCAGCCAACCCTTAAGCGTCACCAACAACACCAGCATCTCTCAAATTCAGTTCCACCATAAACCCAATTGCAGCGAGAACCCATCAATTCATCCTTTCTTATCAACAATTCTTCTCAGAACCATTATTCATCTCCGTGTCTTGCTCGAATCAACAGCGGCATCAATTCTGCCCCGTCTTCATCACCAGAACCCCATCAATTCCATTTGCAGCATCATCATCTCTCGGATTCATCAACGGAAATATAACCCATCTCTTATGTGCTTAATTCAAATCATAGATCCATTTCAAACCCCCATTTAATCACCATTAAATCGAACCCAGACTCCATTTCTTCAACCACCACAAACTCAATCCAATCTTCCATTGAGTTCTCGATCTGAGCCATCATACCCATCACATCGACCACCATCTTCTCTGCCATAATTTCTCTGGATTTCAATCTCCTTCCCCCTCTCTCGGTTCTTATGGATGCGCCTCAATTTTTATTGCTCAATCTCAGATGTAGAAGAATTGAATGTGTCCGACACATTCGAACCCCAATCAGTTTTTTAGACGTGGGATAACTATTTGTACCCACAGTGCTTGGATGCTGCCACCCAAGGATATCCCCTTAACCTCAACTGGGCATGTCTTTAGTGCTCATGTACTGGTCGACCCTTGACCTTGGCTGATCTCCATATATCAGTCGCTACCTTTTTGCACTTCCAACTCAAATTAAGCGATTTCTTCTTCTTTTCATCCGCATGACTCCAGAGTAGCTGTAAAACTCAAAACAAGCATAAAATATATAATTTACAAGAAAAATAGAAAAGAAACCATAACCAATAGATAATAAATAGGTTGTATTCTACACCCTATCATATTCCCCCACACTTAGACTTTGCTAGTCCTCGAGCAAATCAAACTAAAACTTACAACTTCAAAGCGCCAGCATCCCAAGCATCCAAAGAGCTATGAGGACATATTCTCATTCTTAAATTTTGAGTGAGAAACAACCACACCATAATGAGAGAACGCGTGTTTAAGAGCGATCAATAAGCATTTTGCCTCGACATCTGCCTTACCAAAAATGGTTTTATGAAATTGCACTCAAAAGACGTACTTTTATGGTCCTCACATGTGTGCAGGTAGGAATGAAGAGAGAAATCCCGTAACACGTTGAATGACGGGAAGGACAACTTCCGAAATATTTTAAAAACCCACATCTTTTAACATTTTGAAAAAACCATTTTTCTGACGATCTCTAAGAAAGGAAATCAACCACTATTATTGAGGATGGGCTTACTTACTTACATTCACATCCGATTGCAATGGTGATAACACCACTCTCACATCATCCAATAGAAACGTCTTCCGCTCATCGTCTTCTTCGGCTTCAACTATTGATGATAAATTCTTGAACTTCGTAGATCCTTGACAATTTGTAACTCTTTACCTTAGATCCTTGTCACTTGAAACTTCCTTATAGATTTTCCTTCCCCACGGCTTATTAAATAAATATCAACCAAAAATAATAAAAATTTCTGATATTATTATTCTTTTTTTTTATAAAGACAAGAGAAATAAAATACAAAACAAAGTGAAAATAAAACAAACCATGGCCGTGGGCTAAGTGCTTTACCGCTTAATTCTTCATAACTTGTATCGTCTCGAAAGCATAAATTTCAATATTTCTCACCTTTTGATTTTCTTCGTTCTTGTAAATAAGTCTTCATACTTGGATATCAAATTATTCTCATTGTATTGTAAGTCTTCAACATGTATGTATAAATATGCTCCTTGTTTTGTTGCTTTACTAGAATGTGAAATTTAACTCTTTTCTTGTTCCGTTGCTTGTATACCTTAAACGTCCTCAACTTTCCTTGTATATTTTGATGTCGCTCCCTTGTTGATGATGATGGTGTTTCTATGGACCTGTTGTTGGCGAGAGAATGATGTTAACTGCAAATCGAACTACAAGAAGGAGTCTTTCATCTATATACTTCACCCTCACGATTGACAAATTTAGCACTCAAGAGATCAAAAATAGTGATGAAAATTGGTGTGAAGTTGGGTAGCTCACCATTCTACCCGGAATTAACGTACGGTGACACACACTCAAAAGAAAGCTTTTTTAGTCCGCTACAAAATTAGGTCAGTGCCTCACATGATATAAATACGGTAGCCTCCACTAATGATTGATCAACACCTCTAGTAATGCATTTCTCCCTTCTCCTTATTTGCATCACCGGCATGATTAAATCCATTATTTAACACTCTAACAAGCAAGAAATCCGAACCTAGTTCTCTAACACTTCCAAGTTCAGTTATGTCAGTCAGAATTCTCTATGTAAACATACCTATAAGTATGCTAGTGACTCTAAAATCTCTACAAGTTGAAGGTTTTATATGCATTTTTTTTTAAATATGCTTAGCCACTCCCCCACACTTAAACCTTACATTGTCCTCAATGTAATTGAATCGTCGTAGTAAAGTCAAGGTGGGAAATCCTAACATGATATGGAACAAGAAAAATAAATAACAAAATAAAAAGTAAAAGGATAAGAAATACAAAACCAATGGGTTGCCTCCCATTTAGCGCTTGGTTTAAAGTCCTCGGCCCAACTTGTCTCTTGCTAGATTCATTCCCCATATACTAACAATCTGAAAATTTGGGGATCCTCCCATGGTACCGGTTTTGCACACAGTAGCTTCATACAAATGTTAGCACAAGTAATAATAATAATGTTATCGCTCGATAGAAATTTTCCCCACACTTAGTATTGTCTACACTTGGAAGTGTATAAAGAACATAGAATTTGGGAACTTCCATGGATTCCTCTTGACAAACCTGCATGGTGTTAAAATCAAGTGTTTCCAATGGTGGATATCGAGAAACAAAATCATCCAAAAATACTTTCGAAGCACATACATTCAAACCAATAAGAGGTAAAGGAGAAGAATCAATATGCAAAGGGTTAGACAAACCTTGCACAATCTCTTGTATTACGAAATCCTCTTCGTCCTTAAAGAATTCAAGTGAATTACTTACCTCTTGCATATCATGGTCCTCTATCAAGCCTTGCAACCATTCTTCTTCGTTTTCTACCTTAACCAAAGTCTCGGCATCATTATCTTCATTAAAATCTTTTGCAAGCTCAATTGGGTCTTCAACAATATCATTCAATTCGGTTTCATTCTCGAGCATCTCCTCTTCAACATCCTCGTCATTGGAATCGGGCCATTCCTCTAATCTTCTTAGGTATAGATTGTAATATCTTCTTGTGAGGGTGTTAAACCATTTATAAAAATAGGTAAGTCACACCCAATCTCCTCCTTTTGAATAGGTGAAAGATCGTTATTATGATCCGGAGTTGGAATAACTTCCTCATTGTTGCAACGCTCTTACACTACCGCGGACTCATTTCTTTCTCTAAGGAATTTTTTAAAAGCACTAATTGCATCTTCCTCAATATCTACCTTTAGAATAGGTGATTGATCATTATTAAGATCAAGGCTCGAGTAAGCTACACTAGCGTCATCAAAAGTCTCCAAAGGTTGGTCCTTTTCAACACAATCATCTTCACTTTCAGATTCACCATAATAAGAATCTTCATCGGTTTCATAACCTTTATCCAGACATCATTTAAGTTCCATATGAATGGTCCTACTAATTTCTGCGACAAGCTCTTCCGAGGTTCCATCATCTTCCAACTTGTATAATTTCTGTGCAATTTTCTTGACGTTCACACGCTTACCTCCGTTGGCTACAATAGGTTCTCTTTCCCAGGACTCTTCCCTTTGAATGGGTGAATGATCATAACTACGATCCGGAGTCGGGTAAGAAAACGTGTTGCAGAAATTGGTTTGTGCGACGTTCTTTATATCACGGTCAAGTTGGTCTAGTATTTGTCGCATATCTTGCAATTCATTCATAATCTGCATATAACTCGAATGAAGCCAATTAGAAGTAGACTTATCCCACCTTGGTGCTTGACTTACATACCTTCTACAAGGTTGTTGATATGTATGAGAATATCCACATGGTGTTGTAGGAAATTGATCATAGCCAAAATATTGGTTTCATTGTATCCTAAAGATGGTTGGAAGTTGCCATAATGTTGAGGTTGAAAACCGTATTGATTGTTGTAATATGCTTGCTCTTGTCCACCATACATGGAAAATTGGTACCTGAAATAAAAATTCTAAAAAACAAAGTTAGAAACGAAAATAAAACGAAAAAAAAATACAAAAAAAAACTAAAGTTGCTCCGCTGCTCCCCGGCAGCGCCGCCAAAATTTTATGCTTGTCGTAACCACAACAAATTAATTAATATTTTTACACCTAATTAACAAGTAATATAGTGTAGTCAAGTTCGTTCCCACGAGGAGCAAGAGGTTTTAGTTGTTTAAGTGTCACAAAAAGGGAGGTTTTGTTTTATAAAGAAAAAGAAAATAAACAAAGCAATTCAAAGATAAAGTTGAAATCAATAAGAGAAGTTAGATCAAGGAATCCTTCTTCGTTGAAAAACAATGATTCAAGTTATGTTATTTTCCACTTTTTATTAGTCACAAATTATCACCAACCGTAGGATAGCAGGTTCGCTTATCTAACTCCAAAATTCCTCGTTTCACTGAGTAACAGGTCCGCTTAGTTATCAGATTCTATTCAAAAGAACCACCTTGAGGTTCGCTTACAATATGTAATTCCCCCGAATGCATTAAGATTTATGAATTTAGGTTAGTACTAGTAGTTAAACTCGGTTCGCTTGGTCCACTTTCTAGCGTTGTTTTTACACAAAATTGCTCCACAGAATCCCTCTGCAAGGTCTTGTGTTTTCTACTTGTGTAAAGTGTCGAGAATGATTACGTATTCCCTAACTTATACTATCTTTAGGTTGAGCTAAAAAATCAACTCAGCGTGCACTCTAAATAATCTATCAAACAACCATGAATGCATAAACATTCCTATTAGTAAAAACAAACGATAATCATGTGAAAAACTTCAAAGTAGATTTAAAGCAAAACTCAAAACATGTCAAGAAATAGGAATTCATCCTCAATCAATAATAAAATTAGCTACTCATGCTAAGGAGTTCACCCTATCAAATTCCCCCACACTTAGACTTTGCTAGTCCTCGAGCAAATCAAACTAAAACTTACAACTTCAAAGCGTTCCAGCGTCCCAAGCATCCAAAGAGCTATGAAGACATAGAGTTTCTGCATGTTAGTAATAAGAAGTTATAAATACTAAAGAACATATTATCATTCTTAAATTTTGAGTGATAAATAACCACACCATAATGAGAGAACGCGTGTTTAAGAGCGATCATTAAGCATTTCGCCTCGACTTCTGCCTCAAAAAAAAGGGTTTTATGAAATTGCACTCAAAAGACGTACTTTTATGGTTCTCACATGTGTGCAGGTAGGAATGAAGAGAGAAATCCCGCAACACGTTGAATGGTGGGAAGGACAATTTCCGAAATATTTTAAAAACCCACATATTTTAAGATTTTGAAAAAACCATTTTTCTGACGATCTCTAAGAAAGGAAATCAAGCACTATTATTGAGGATGAGATTACTTACTTACCTTCACATCCGATTGCAATGATGATAACACCACTCTTACAGCATCCAATGGAAATGTCTTCCGCTCCTCGTCTTTATCTTCTTGGTCTTCCTCTTCGGCTTCAACTATTGATGATAAATTCTTGAACTTCGTAGATCCTTGACAATTTGTAACTCTTTACCTTAAATCCTTGTCACTTGAAACTTCCTTATATATTTTCCTTCCCCACGGCTTATTAAATAAATATCAACCAAAAATAATAAAAATTTCTCTTATCATCATTTTTTTTCTTTTTTTTTCTATATTTTTCAAGTTTTTTTTTTTTTTTTTTTTTTTTTTTATAAAGACAAGAGAAATAAAATACAAAACAAAGTGAAAATAAAACAAACCATGGTCGTGGGCTAAGTACTTTACCGCTTGATTCTTCATAACTTGTATCGTCTCGAAATCATAAACTTCAATAATTCTCACCTTTTGATTTTCTTCGCTCTTGTAAATAAGTCTTCATACTTGGATATCAAATTATGCTCATTATATTGTAAGTCTTCAACACATATGTATAAATATGCTCCTTGTTTTGTTGCTTTACCAGAATGTGAAATTTATCTCTTTTCTTGTTCCGTTGCTTGTATACCTTAAACGTCCTCAACTTTCCTTGTAGATTTTGATGTCGCTCCCTTGTTTATTGTGATGGTGTTTCAATGGACCTGTTGTTGGCGAGAGAATGATGCTAACTGCAAATCGAACTACAAGAAGGAGTCTTTCATCTATAGACGTCACCCTCATGATTGACAAAATTAACACTCAAGAGATCAAAAATAGTGTTGCAAATTGGTGTGAAGTTGGCTAGCTCACCATTCTACCCGGAATTAACGTACGGTGACACACACTCAAAAGAAAGATTTTTTTGTCCGCTACAAAGAAAATTTGGTCGGTGCCTCACATGATATAAATACAGGTAGTCTCCACTAATAATTGATCAACAACTCTAGTAATTCATTTCTCCTTGCTCCTTATTTGCATCACCGGCATGATTAAATCCATTATTTAACACTCTAACAAGCAAGAAATCGGAACGTAGTTCTCTAGCACTTCCAAGTTCAGTTATGTTGGTCAGAATTCTCTATGTAAACATACCTAGAAGTATGCTAGTGACTCTAAAATCTCTACAAGTTGAAGGTTTTATATGAATTTTTTTTTAATATGCTTAGCCACTCCCCACACATAAACCTTACATTTTCCTCAATGTAATTAAATCGTCCTAGTAAATTCAAGGTGGGAAATCCTAACATGATATGGAACAAGAAAAATAAATAACAAAATAAAAAGCAAAAGGATAAGAAATACAAAACCTATGGGTTTCCTCCCATTTAGCGTTTGGTTTAAAGTCCTCGGCCCAACTTGTCTCTTGCTAGATTCATTCCCCATATACTAACAATCTGAAAATTTGGGGATCCTCCCATGGTACCTGTTTTGCACACAATAGCTTCATACAAATGTTAGCACAACTAAATAATAATGATGTTATCGCTCGATAGAAATTTCCCCCACACTTAGTATTGTCTACACTTGTAAGTGTATAAAGAACATAGAATTTTGGAACTTCCATGGATTCCTCTCGGAAAACCTGCATGGTGTTAGCATCAAGTGTTTCCAATGGTGGATATCAAGAAATAAAATCATCCAAAAATACTTTCGAAGCACATACGTTCAAACCAATAAGAGGTAAAGGAGAAGAATCAATATGCAAAGGGTTAGACAAACCTTGCACAATATCTTGTATTACGGAATCCTCTTCATCCTTAAAGAATTCAAGTGAATTACTTACCTCTTGCATATCATGGTCCTCTATCAAACCTTGCAACCATTCTTCGTCGTTTTCTACCTTAACCAAAGTCTCGGCATCATTATCTTCATTAAAATATTTTGCAAGCTCAATTGGGTCTTCAACAATATCATTCAATTCGGTTTCATTCTCGAGCATCTCCTCTTTAACATCCTCGTCATCGGAATCGGGCCAATCCTCTCTCATAAAAACTTCTTCGGTATATATTGTAATATATTCTTGTGAGGGTGTTACACCGTTTATAAAAATAGGTAAGTCACACCCAATCTCCCCATTTTGAATAGGTGAAAGGTCGTTATTATGATCCGGAGTTGGAATAACTTTCTCATTGTTGCAACGTTCTTACACTACCGCAGACTCATTTCTTTCCCTGAAGGATTTTTTAAAAGCACTAATTGCATCTTCCTCAAGCTTTACCTTTTGAATAGGTGATTGATCATTATTAAGATCAAGGCTCGAGTAAGCTACACTATCGTCATCAAAAGTCTCCAAAGGTTGGTCCTTTTCAACACAATCATCTTCACTTTCAGATTCACCATAATAAGAATCTTCATCGGTTTCACAACCTTTAGCCAGACATCTTTTAAGTTCCATATGAATGGTCCTACTAACATCTGTGACAAGCTCTTCCGAGGTTCCATCATCTTCCAACTTGGATACTTTCTGTGCAAGTTTCTTGACGTTCACACGCTTACCTCCGTTGGCTACAATAGGTTCTCTTTCCCAGGACTCTTACCTTTGAATGGGTGAATGATCATAACTACAATCCGGAGTCGGGTAAGAAAAAGTGTTGCAGAAATTGGTTTGTGCGACGTTATTTCTATCACGGTTAAGTTGGTCTAGTATTTGTAGCATATCTTGCAATTCATTCATAATCTGCATAAAACTCGAATGAAGCCAATTAGAAGTAGACTTATCCCCCCTTGGTGCTTGACTTACATACCTACTACAAGGTTATTGATATGTATGAGAATATCCACAAGGTTCTGTAAGAAATTGATCATAGCAAAAATATTGGTTTTCATTGTATCCTAAAGATGGTTGGAAGTTGCCATAATGTTGAGGTTGAAAACCGTATTGATTGTTGTAATATGCTTGCTCTTGTCCACCATACATGGAAAACTGGTACCTGAAATAAAAATTCTAAAAAACAAAGTTAGAAACAAAAAAAAAACAAAACAAAAAAAAAGCTGCTCCCCGGCAGCGCTGCCAAAATTTTATGCATGTCGTAACCACAACAAATTAATTAATATTTTTTCACCTAATTAACAAGTAATATAGTGTAGTCAAGTTGCTTCCCACAAGGAGCAAGAGGTTTTAGTTGTTTAACTGTCACAAAAAGGGGGGTTTTGTTTTATAAAGCAAAAGAAGATAAACAAAGCAATTCAAAGATAAAGTTGAAATCAATAAGAGAAGTTAGATCAAGGAATCCTTCTTCGTTGCAAAAAAATGATTCAAGTTATGTTCTTTTCCACGTTTTATTAGTCACAAATTATCACCAAACGTAAGATAGCAGGTTCGCTTAGCTAACCCCAAAATTCCTCGTTTCACTGAGTAACAGGTCCGCTTAGTAATTAGATTCTATTCAAAAGAACCACCTTGAGGTTGGCTTACAATATGTAATTCCCCCGAATTCATTAAGATTTATGAATTTAGGTGTAGTATTAGTAGTTAAACTCGGTTCGCTTGGTCCACTTTCTAGCGTTGTTTTTACACACAATTGCTCCACAGAATCCCTCTGCAAGGTCTCGTGTTTTCTACTTTTGTAAAGTGTCCAGAATGATTATGTATTCCCTAACTTATACTAGCTTTAGGTTAAGTTAACAAATCAATTCAGCATGCACTCTATATAATCTATCAAACAACCAGGTATGTATAAACATTCCTATTAGTAAAAACAAACGATAATCATGTGAAAAACTTCAAAGTAGATTTAAAAAAAAACTGAAAACATGTCAAGAACTAAGAATTCATCCTCAATCAATAATAAAATTAGCTACTCATGCTAAGGAGTTCACCCTATCAAATTTCCCCACACTTAGACTTTGCTAGTCCTCAAGCAAATCAAACTAAAACTTACAACTTCAAAGCGTTCCAGTGTCCCAAGCATCCAAAGAGCTATGAGGACATAGAGTTTCTGCATGCTAGTAATAAGAAGTTATAAATACTAAAGAACATATTCTCATTCTTAAATTTTGAGTGAGAAATAACCACACCATAATGAGAGAACGCGTGTTTAAGAGCGATCAATAAGCATTTCTTCTCGACTTCTGCCTCACCAAAAAGGGTTTTATGAAATTGCACTCAAAAGACGTACTTTTATGGTTCTCACATGTGTGCAGGTATGAATGAAGAGATAAATCCCGCAACACGTTGAATGGTGGAAAGGAAAACTTCCGAAATATTTTTAAAACCTACATCTTTTAACATTTTGTAAAAACAATTTTTCTGACGATCTCTAAGAAAGGAAATCAACCACTATTATTGAGGATGAGATTACTTACTTACCTTCACATCCGATTGCAATGATGATAACACCACTCTCACAGCATCCAATGGAAACGTCTTCCGCTCCTCGTCTTTATCTTCTTGGTCTTCGTCTTCGGCTTCAATTATTGATGATAAATTCTTGAACTTCGTAGATCCTTGACAATTTGTAACTCTTTACCTTAAATCCTTGTCACTTGAAACTTCCTTATATATTTTCCTTCCCCACGGCTTATTAAATAAATATCAACCAAAAATAATAAAAATTTCTCTTATCATCATTTTTTTTCTTTTTTTTTTTTTTTTTTTTTTTTTTTATAAAGACAAGAGAAATAAAATACAAAACAAAGTGAAAATAAAACAAACCATGGTCGTGGGCTAAGTACTTTACCGCTTGATTCTTCATAACTTGTATCGTCTCGAAATCATAAACTTCAATAATTCTCACCTTTTGATTTTCTTCGCTCTTGTAAATAAGTCTTCATACTTGGATATCAAATTATGCTCATTGTATTGTAAGTCTTCAACATGTATGTGTAAATATGCTCCTTGTTTTGTTGCTTCACTAGAATTTGAAATTTAACTCTTTTCTTGTTCCGTTGCTTGTATACCTTAAACGTCCTCAACTTTCCTTGTATATTTTGATGTCGCTCCCTTGTTGATGATGATGGTGTTTCTATGGACCTGTTGTTGGCGAGAGAATGATGCTAACTGCAAATCGAACTACAAGAAAGAGTCTTTCATCTATAGACGTCACCCTCATGATTGACAAAATTAACACTCAAGAGATCAAAAATAGTGTTGCAAATTGGTGTGAAGTTGGGTAGCTCACCATTCTACCTGGAATTAACGTACGGTGACACACACTCAAAAGAAAGATTTTTTAGTCCGCTACAAAGAAAATTTGGTTGGTGCCTCACATTATATAAATACGGGTAGTCTCCACTAATGATTGATCAGCAACTCTAGTAATCCATTTATACCTGCTCCTTATTTGCATCACCGACATGATTAAATCCATTATTTAACATTCTAACAAGCAAGAAATCTGAAAGTAGTTCTCTAACACTTCCAAGTTCAGTTGTGTCGGTCAGAATTCTCTATGTAGACACACCTAGAAGTATGCTAGTGAGTCTAAAATCTCTACAAGTTGAAGGTTTTATATGCAATTTTTTTTAAATATGCTTAGCCACTCCCCCACACTTAAACCTTACATTGTCCTCAATATAATTAAATCGTCCTAGTAAATTCAAGGTGGGAAATCCTAACATGATATGGAACAAGAAAAATAAATAACAAAATAAAAAGCAAAAGGATAAGAAATACAAAACCTATGGGTTTCCTCCCATTTAGTGCTTGGTTTAAAGTCCTCGGCCCGACTTGGCTCTTGCTAGATTCATTCCTCATTTACTAACAATCTGAAAATTTGGGGATCCTCCCATGGTACCTGTTTTGCACACAATAGCTTCATACAAATGTTAGCACAACAAAATAATAATGATGTTATCGCTCGATAGAAATTTCCCCCATACTTAGTATTGTCTACACTTGGAAGTGTATAAAGAACATAGAATTTGGGAACTTCCATGGATTCCTCTTGGCAAACCTGCATGGTGTTAGCATCAAGTGTTTCCAATGGTGGATATCGAGAAACAAAATCATCCAAAAATACTTTCGAAGCACATACATTCAAACCAATAAGAGGTAAAGGAGAAGAATCAATACGCAAAGGGTTAGACAAACCTTGTACAATCTCTTGTATTACGGAATCCTCTCCATCCTTAAAGAATTCAAGTGAATTACTTGCCTCTTGCATATCATGGTCCTCTATCAAACCTTGCAACCATTCTTCGTCGTTTTCTACCTTAACCAAAGTCTCGATTCATTATCTTCATTAAAATATTTTGCAAGCTCAATTGGGTCTTATCCAATATCATTCAATTCGGTTTCATTCTCGAGCATCTCCTCTTTAACATCCTCGTCATCGGAATCGGGCCATTCCTCTCTCATAAAATCTTCTTCGGTATAGATTACAATATATTCTTGTGAGGGTGTTACACCGTTTATAAAAATAGGTAAGTCATACCCAATTTCCTCATTTTGAATAGATGAAAGATCGTTATATGACCCGGAGTTGGAATAAATTCCTCATTGTTGCAACACTCTTACACTACCGCGGACTCATTTCTTTCCCTAAGGAATTTTTTAAAAGCACTAATTGCATCTTCCTCAAGCTTTACCTTTTGAATAGGTGATTGATCATTATTAAGATCAAGGCTCGAGTAAGCTACACTAGCTTCATCAAAAGTCTCCAAAGGTTGGTCCTTTTCAACACAATCATCTTCACTTTCAGATTCACCATAATAAGAATCTTCATCGGTTTCATAACCTTTATCCAAACGTCGTTTAAGTTCCATATGAATGGTCCTACTAATTTATGCGACAGGCTCTTCCGAGGTTCCATCATCTTCCAACTTGTATACTTTATGTGCAAGTTTCTTGACGTTCACACGCTTACCTCCATTGGCTACAATAGGTTCTCTTTCCCAGGACTCTTCCCTTTGAATGGTTGAATAATCATAACTACGATCCGGAGTCGGGTAAGAAAAAGTGCTGTAGAAATTGGTTTGTGCGACGTTCTTTATCTCACGGTCAAGTTGGTCTAGTATTTTTCGCATATCTTGCAATTCATTCATAATCTGCATAAAACTCGAATGAAGCCAATTAGAAGTAGACTTATCCCACCTTGGTGCTTGACTTACATACCTACTACAAGGTTGTTGATATGTATGAGAATATCCATAAGGTTCTGTAGGAAATTGATCATAGATAAAAGATTGGTTTTGATTGTATCCTAAAGATGGTTGGAAGTTGCCATAATGTTGAGGTTTAAAATCGTATTGATTGTTGTAATATGCTTTCTCTTGTCCACCTTACATGGAAAACTGGTACGTGAAATAAAAATTCTAGAAAAAAAAGTTAGAAACAAAAATAAAACTAAAACAAAATAAAAACAACTAAAGCTCCTCCGCTGCTCCCCGGCAGCGGCGCCAAAATTTGATGCGTGTCGTAACCACAACAAATTAATTAATATTTTTCCACCTAAAGTAATATAGTGTAGTAAAGTTGTTCTCACGAGGAGCAAGAGGTTTTAGTTTTTTAATTGTCACAAAAGGGGGGGGAGGGGTTTGTTTTATAAAGCAAAAGAAAATAAACAAAGCAATTCAAAGATAAAGTTGAAATCAATAAGAGAAGTTAGATCAAGGAATCCTTCTTCGTTGCAAAACAGTGATTCAAGTTATGTTATTTTCCACTTTTTATTAGTCACAAATTATCACCAACCGTTGGATATCAGGTTCGCTTAGCTAACCCCAAAATTCCTCATTTCACTGAGTAACAGGTCCGCTTAGTTATCAGATTCTATTCAAAAGAACCACCTTGAGGTTCGCTTACAATATGTAATTCCCTCGAATGCATTAAGATTTATGAATTTAGGTTAGTACTAGTAGTTAAACTCGGTTCGCTTGGTCCACTTTCTAGCGTTGTTTTTACACACAATTGCTCCACAAAATCCCTCTGCAAGGTCTCGTGTTTTCTACTTGTGTAAAGTGTCGAGAACGATTACGTATTCCCTAACTTATACTAGCTTTGGGTTGAGTTAACAAATCAATTCAGCGTGCACTCTAAATAATCTATCAAACAACCATGAATATACAAACATTCCTATTAGTAAAAACAAACGATAATCATGTGAAAAACTTTAAAGTAGATTTAAAACAAAACTCCAAACATGTCAAGAACTAGGAATTCATCCTCAATCAGTAATAAAATTAACTACTCATGCTAAGGAGTTCACAAAAAGAATAAAGAAAAGAGAAGTGTTGTGTGTGTAAAAGTGTAGAAAAGTAGAGAGGTGTAGAGAACTCCTTTATTTATAGGCTCAACTGCTCTCCAATCCTTGTAGGAAAAGAATCATTTTCTCATAATAACACCACTTTCCCAATTTTATCCTAATTCCAATTTCAAGTCCAATTCTCCAAATCTTCCAAGTTTCCATCCAACTTCCAAATCTAAGTATTCACACCCATGAGAAGAATCCACACAAAAATCTGTAATTTTGGTCGCCTGAAAAGTTCTTGGGATTACCGGAATCCGGCTAAAAAGCTCCCTATCGGTCACCTGAGTTGTGTCTCCGCTGACAGAATATTCCGTCAAGATACTATTAAGCTTAACGGTCAAATTAGTCAACCCGTAAGTCAAGAGGGTCAAGGGAAGAAAGTGAGTTAGCTACCGAGTCAGCCTCTTACTCGGCTAACTGAGTTGGATCGGTCATCGGCCAGTACGAGTTGACTCACCAGAATGGAAATCCGGCAGAAATCTGTTTATTTCTGGGCATTCCCGACCAGTTCAGTCCTTTCTTTCTTCACCTGTTAAGAACCTAGGCATACATCTACACCGACCATTCTTGCACACTGCCAATTCTTGTTTCTGTCATTTCAATCCATCAGTTCCTTCTTCCATTTCTTCTTTTTTCAAAACTCACAGCAACATCAATTTCAGCCAACCCTTGAGCGTCACCAGCAGCACCAGCATCTCTCAAATTCAGTTCCAGCATAAACCCAATTGCAGCGAAAACCCATCAATTAATCTTTGCTTCTCAATAATTCTTCTCTTTCGAAAAACAGCAGAACCATTCTTCATCTCCATGTCTTGCTCAAATCAATAACAACATCAATTCTGCCCTGTCTTCATCACCAGAACCCCATCAATTCCATTTGCAGCATCACCATCTCTCGGATTCATCAACGAAAACAGAACCCATTTAATCACCATTAAATCGAACCCAGACTCCATTTCTTCAACCACCACAGACTCAATCCAATCTTCCATTGAGTTCTCGATCTGAGGCATCATACCCATCACATCGACCACCATCTTCTCTGCCATAATTTCTTTGGATTTCAATCTGCTTCCCCTTCTCTCGGTTCTTATGGCTGGGCCTCCATTTTTATTGCTCAATTTCAGATGTAGAAGAATTGAATGTGTCCGAGATATTCGAACCCCAATTAGGTTTTTAGACGTGGGATAGCTATTTGCACCCACAGTGCTTGGATGCGTCCACCCAAGGATATCCCCTTAACCTCAACTGGGCCTGTCTTTAGTGCTCATGTACTGATCGACCCTTAACCTTGGCTGAGCTCCATATATCAGTCGCTTGTAAAATGACCTTTTTGCACTTCCAGCTCAAATTAAGCGATTTCTTCTTCTTTTCATCCGCATGACTCCAGAGTAGCTGTAAAACTCAAAACAAGCGTGAAATACATAATTTACAAGAAAAATAGCAAAGAGACCATAACCAATAGATAATAAATAGGCTGTATTCTACACCCTATCATAACATCCTACATGATTTGTGTGAGACAGTCATTTAGTAGACTCGGAATGTCTCGTATTGATCATTCGATCACTTGAAAATTACTTGTAAGCTAATAGTTTGTGTGAGACATCTATTGTCGTCTTCTAAGAATGTTTCAATGATTCAAATGGGAGTTTAGAACAATTAATCATTGTCTGGATATAGCACAGTATGCATACCCATATGCAAACTGTTGTAAGAATAATTAAGGTCCGGGAACCAAGTATGCATACCCGTATAGGAACAATTTTAACTGTCAAACTCCGGGAACTAAGTTTGCGTATCCGTTTGCAAACGGTTTCACTTGAGCTCGGTCTAGAAGGAAGGTATGCGTACCTGTGACAGTCCGGATTTTCGAATTTCCAGTGGACACGGATTCGACCGTGTGGGTCGGATCTGATCCAGCTAGCAAGTCCAAATTTCCGGACTGCCACTTTGTTATCAGAGCCGACGACTGTTCACCTGCCGAGGGTGGGAAGGTACGCTGGACGGGGTAGGTCCAGGTGCTTGTCTCATGAGGGTAAGGGAACGTCGGAGATCTGGGCTTGTGTATATATTCTGGAGCCGAGGACGGCTCCAATTTAAGGTGGTGGTATTGTAATACCCCGATATTCATTAGTGGTTAGCCGAATGGAATATAAGTAATGATTTGTCCTTTCCTAACACCGAAACCTGATGAGTACACTTGATTGAGTTGTGGGAAAAACTTCTCAGTTAAGCGTGCTCGGCCGGGAGTATTCAAATGATGGGTGACCTCACGGAAAGTTGCTGTTGGATTACCGCAGCGATGCCTGTTGAAAACCCCACACTTCCGGATGACCGCAGTGGCTAAGTGAAGACAGTATCGGTGGAGGGACGGGTTATTACAAATGGTTTGCGAAATGTCGGAAAAGATAAAGTCCGGAACTTAAGTTTGCGTACCCATTTGCAAACTTATGTGGTTAAGTTCTAAAATCGGTTAAGTATGATTTCATACTCATGAACAAATACATTTATATATTAAGGAATGCAATCTTTGCAAACCATGTCTAAAATGATCATGAACTAATTCTTTTGAATCAATCCGGTTTTGCTTCAACTGTGTCTCGTATACTTCTATGAGAATATAACGAATTGAACAACTCTACGAGTAGCACAATTAGATATATATGGTTATCATTTGATCTAGAAGTGTTAAGAAAAACATGGTTAAGACAAAAGTGTTCATATGTCTAACTTCGGTTAACTATTGTTGAGCCAACTCAATATACACGTTTATGTATGGTTACCCGTGTCTAAATGAAGGTATATTTCATTTTTGTGTAACAAGATAAGACCATCAAACGATGGAGAGATATTGCCTTGGTTTTGTGCAAACTTAGCTTGAATTTTAAATCAGGTTTTCATCCAACGGTGAATGTTGATTGCTTTGTTACAAAGTTATCGAACCCCTGATTTGAAGACCATATAAGGGAGAACTCTAGCAACTGGGAAACCTAATCCCCACACCTCCTGTGTGATACTAGTTACGACTAGAGTCAAATTTCCTTTGACCTAGGTTTTTCCTAAAACCATTATAGGTTAACGACTTGAAAACTTCATTGGGATTCTGAAGCCAGACCCAACTATTTTCTCTAAAGTTGCGTGTTCCGATCTTACTTGTTCTATCGTATTGAGTATTATCTTATCTAAGATTTGCTCGAGATTTATCTCCGATAGGTAAGATATAAAAAGTAATCACAAATCTCTTCGTCTCATTCTTTGTGATTCCACAATAACTTGTTCTACTACTGTTAGAGCATTGCTCGGTCGAACTCGCATGCATTGTTATCTCAAGCATGTTTGTCAATGTTAGTGATCAAAACTATAAGTCTTGATTTCTATTCTATTATATCTAAGTCTTGGACTAGGATAGAAAGTGTAGTTGAGCTCAAGGACTTCATGGCGATTCATCATACAAGAAGAAGAACTACTCAAGGAACCGGTGGAACTTCTCGAAAAAAAGGTATGTGAAGATTTGAACTTATCTGTCACTCAAAAGTCTATCTACTTGATCTCCTACTTCTTGAGACATAAATTCGTATGCTATATATAGACTTAGATTATACACATTTGGTATTTCGAGCCGAGTATACCTCGCCTATCTATATCTCGAAATATGTGTTGGTAAGCGTTTCGCTTCAACCATGTTTATCTTTACCTAGTGACGAAAGTCATAATATGGTTCAATCACTTTGAAAATTGCTTTGATGAGAAATGGTGTAACAACTATATAACGTCCTCTAAGAATGTTTCAATGGTTGGAATGAGAGTTTAGATTACATAACCAATGATGGACATAAGTATTGTTGTGGAAACACATATGTGCATAAGTCCTATCCCTTGAACCAAAGTTTACGAACTTTGTTGATCAAGAGAAACCGGAAGAATGGCTTGTAGCCAAATCCGCGAACTGCCGAACTTCTCATCCCGAGAAATTCTGCTGGAGTTGACAAACTTGTTGCATGAGTACTAGTCTGCGAACCCAGGAAAGTCTTTGCCGAGATTTTCTGCTGGAGTTTGTAAACTCTGCCCGGTTGCTTAAGTCCGCGAACCTAGTGTGCGAACTTAATAAGGTTATATATCTGAAGATGATTTCTGAACTTAAACTTATAAAGACTAAGGAATGCAATTTGCGAACCGTGGCTATAAAATTTCATGAACCGCTTCAAGTGAATCAAATCATCTTTGCTTCAATTGTGTCTTGTATAGTACATAAGACTTCCTTGCAATTGAACAACTCTCCAACTAGTTCATTTGAGTCATTTGAACTAGTTATGGCGATGAAGAATATTGTTGGTATGAAATTCTCATATGGCTAACCTTTTGGTTAACTATTGTTGAACCAACAATGTACACGTTTGGGTACGGTTAACAAACCTAGAAGCGTGCATTTAATTTGTGTATAACAAGCTAAGTTTTCGATCTAACGGTTGAGAAATATTATCTTGAATCTAAATCAGTTTTTCATCTAAATGTGGATATTGTTTGCTTTGTGACCAAGGCGAAACCCTGATTTGAAAGACTATATAAAGGAGATATCTAGTATTGTGCAAAACTAATCCCCACACTTCATGTGTGATACTAGTTTGCGTGCTAAAGTCGATTCTCCTTTAACCTTTGGTTTTCTTCTTCTAAAACCAGGTTAACGACTTAAAGACTTCATTGGGATTGTGAAGCCAGACCGATACTACTTTTATCGTAGTTGTGTGATCTGATCTTGCATCTTCTATCGTACGAGTACAATCAGGTTGATTGGCTTGAGGTTAATATCTCCAATAGTCAAGATATAAAAAGTAGTCACAAACATCTTTGTCTCATTGTTTGTGATTCCACAACATCTTGTTTCGCTACCACACGATTAAGATTGTTGTGAGGTGATTGATTTATCTAGGCTGTTCTTCGGGAATATATGACCGGATTATCAATTGGTTCCTGTTCACCTTGATTATTATCAAAAGACGGAACAAAAACTTTAGGGTTTTTCTGTGGGAGACAGATTGATCTTTTGATAGACTTGTCTGTGTGAGACAGATTTGTTTATTGTCAAAGCCTGCGATTTTGGGTCATAACAACTCTTAGTTGTGGGTGAGATCAGCTAAGGGAATCAAGTGTGCAGTATCCTGATAGGATCAGAGGTGTAGGGAGTACAACTGTACCTTGGATCAGTGGGAGACTGATTGGGGTTCAACTACAGTCCAGTCCGAAGTTATCTTGGAGTAGGCTAGTGTCTGTAGCGGCTTAATACAATGTGTGTTCAATCTGGACTAGGTCCCGGGGTTTTTCTGCATTTGCGGTTTCCTCAATAACAAAATTTCTGGTGTCTGTGTTATTTCAGTTTCCGCATTATATTGTTTTATCTTTATAATTGAAATAATACAGGTTGTGCGTTAGATCATCAATTAGAGTAATCCAACCTTTGGTTGTTGATTATTATTAATTGATACTTGGATATTGGTCTTTGGTACCACCCAAGTTATTCCTTGTATTTGATTGGTAATCGCAGTTTCTGTTTGAGGAAATCAAATCAAGAGAGAGAGATCTAAACTCGTTGATGTACTTTTAATTGATTGAGTCTTGTTGATTCTCTTAAAAAGTATATTCGAGTTTGTCCATACATATTGCTAAGCGAAATATTGGGTGGTGTTGTTAGACCCCCGCTTTTTCAACTACCATATAGTTAAGTTATTGTGAGGTGATTGATATTTCTAGGATGTTCTTCGGGAATATGAGACCGAATTATCAATTGGTTCCTGTTCACCTTGATTTATCAAAAGACGAAACAAAACTTCATAGGTATTTCTGTGGGAGACAGATTTATCTACCAGAATAGAATTTTCTGTGGGAGACAAATTTGTTTATCAAGTCTTCGACTTTGGGTCGTAGCAACTCTTAGTTGTGGGTGAGATCAGCTAAGGGAATCAAGTGTGTAGAGTCCTGCTGGGATTCAGGGATGTAAGGAATGCGATTGTACCTTAATCAACGTGAGATTGGTTAGGGCTTAACTACATTCCAGTCCGAATTTAACTTGTAGTAGGATAGAGTCTGTAGCGACTTAATATAGTGTGGTGTTCAAATATGGAATAGGTCTCGGTTGTTTTTTTTTGCATTTGCGGTTTCCTCGTTAACTAAACTTCTGGCGTCTGTGTTATTTCTTTTCCGCATTTTATTTGTTTATATAATTGAAATATCACAGGTTGTGCGTAGTTCAATCAATTGGTAAATCCAACCTATGGTTGTTGATTGAAATTGATTGACACTTGAACATTGGTCTTTGGTACCGTTCAAGTTATTTTTCATATCTATCAGACTCACAAATTTCTATCAGTTCGATTGCAGATTGTATTCAGAAATTGAGATATAACTCTTGGATATATTTTCCTTGATTGAGTTTGACTGTCTAGTTGATTCTCTTGGAATTATAATGCAGTTAGTCCATACAGATTTCCTAAATGAAATATTGGGTGTAGTTGTTGTACCCCCTCCTTTTCAATTGGTATTAGAGCAGGCAAACACGTTTAAGACCTCATAAGCCTGTGTTTGTAGCAATCTGACTCTATGGACAGATGTACTATCTTAAACAACGCATCACCAGTTCAGAAACGTCCTGACCTGGTTTAAAGATTTGCTTCTCCTGAGAAATCTATCACATCTTCTCAATTGTCTGAAACTGTGTATAACTAGGAAACACGCCTAGATGAACAGTTGAATGATCTTTCGGATGAAAGTGATTCAAACGATGGATACGATGTTGATGAGGAAGTATCGCAATACATCAAGATTTTTGACCATCTCATAAAGAAAAAGAAGTCAACATCTTGCTTGGCTGAGTTTCTGACCCCCCTCTGTCTAGAAAACAAGAAAATGAGAAGACTCTTTAAAGGTTACGATTGTGGATATAATCTCTTAAAATCCCTTCTTAAAGATCGTGAAGAAGATGTGTTCAAAGAATTCTGAATGTGAAAATATTCATCGAAATCTCTTTATGTAGAAAGGAGAACTTGTTGAATCTGAAGCTAGATGTAGCTTTTAACAATGTTGTTTTAAAGACAAAGAAAACGTTTTTCTCTCACGTGAGAAACAATTGGATGCTGAGCTTTCTGCTGCTCAGAACAAGGTAAATATGCTAGAAGGAAACTTGAAGAAGTTTAATCTTAGTTCAATGAAATTATCCATTATGCTGGGAGCTTTTAAGAAACATCGTGATACACGAAGTTTGGGATATGAAGGAATAGACGCTCCAAGCAGTAGCAAGATTGATTTTGTTTGACTAATATCAATTTCCTGCAGAAAAATTTCACTAATGGCAAAAGTGGAATGTAGCGCCCCCAAATATAGCAGCTGACTAATCCAAGAGATTAGATAAATAAAGAGGCACTAAGAATCTAAATCATTTACTTAAACATTCAAATAAGAAATCTACTATATAACTTAACCCAAAACTAGCCCCGCTCAGAAATATTTATACACAATAACTTCTCACAAATGATACATATACAATAGTTATTTGGTTTACAAATAGAATATAAAACACAATATACATATCATAAGTTAACCAACTAACTGACTCAACTCCTCGAAGCTTTCGCTGCGCAACTCTGATCTGTATCTGAAACTGAAAGTGGGAATGGGTGAGCACATCATCCCTAAAAGGGGTGCCCAGTAGGAATAACATTTAACTTTAAAGTAATCATAAGCAAGAGTTGGAAAACAATAAAGAGTGGCCAAGTCACTCAAATAAACAAGCATGTATATGGAAAAACTCCTTCTTCAAACAATGTATAATATTGATGCCGTTTTGTTCCACACCGAATAATAATATTGTGGTGTATCGCCCTAGCCATGTGCATAAAAGCTGAATTCATGTAGATATAAATGTGAAGGAGCGTACCACCACAAGTGGAAATTCTCATTTCCCACAACAATTCATAATGACAAACAAAACATTACAAGTCCTTTCCAAATCGTGGAAAGATTCAAAGAATCAACAGAACAAACATAATGCAAACTAAATAAAGCATGGAATGTACAATCAGACAATGCATAAGTTTGCTAATCAAAGACTTTTGTAAAAGAAACAACAATGGTTACAAAAGAGTTCAATGTATTCCCACCTCTTTTGATGACAAGCTACGCCTACCTCGAGATTCACGATCCACTGGTTCATCCTTTGAATCGTTCGTTGTTAATATAGACTAACTGTTAATCACACAAGAACTCTAAGAATCTAGCCAAAATGGCTCACACAAGAATCATACAAATCAATCTAATGGTTCTAAGTCCATTTATCACTTTACACCTTTTCATTATGTATAGCTAAGGTTTACTAATTCAATTAGGTGGATTCTATAGTCCATTATCTAAGTCTTCTAAATATCCACATCTTTTTAGAAGAAGTCCAAGGTTAATTCGGACCACAAAAGGTCCAAACATCAAAATAGGAATACTAGGTCTAAGCCCAAGTCCGCTAAACTCATCCCATTAGCACCAAGCCTGGTCCAACTGGTCAACTAACGGTCACTAACAGTCCACGAGGTCAACTGACGGTCAACGTCTAAAGGTTAGGTCAACATTCAACGTCCAAGGTCAAACGAGTCAACTGGTCATTGACTCAGGTCTAGTGACTCAGTGAGTCAAACTGATTCGACTCAGTCAGATAGATTAAGTCAGATAAGTCAGCTAGACTGACTGGGATGACTAATAGGCTTAATTCTACTACATCATCTTCACTCTTACATAAATTCTACTAGACTGAACACAAACAATCAATTTATTCATATAACATTTAATAATTCAATACAACTATATTTAAGCCTACCTGCAATTGCAGCATTAAGCCTTCACTAGAGAGGTTCAACCCAACACATTCATCTAACCTTCTGTTGATGGTGGTTTTTAGCTTAGGGTTAAAATCGTAAAACCTTACATCTAACATGACATCACTACGACCACTAACACATTTATTGAATCATTCAACATGCCTACGTAAAAATTACTAGGGTACCTTTTTTTTATTTTTATATACGTTATATTCCATGGTAGAACCCTCAATACTGACTGGCAACATCTCCGCGCCAAGGCATGCCAACCATGCCAGCCGCACCACAGTGCTAATGGCATACCATGCTAGCCACATCTTCACGCCAAGGCATGCCAACCATGCCAGCCGCACCACGGTGCCAATGACATACCATGCCAGCCACTTCTCCGCGCCAAGGCATGACAACCATGCCATCCGCACCAAGGCATGCCAACCATACCAACCACATCTCCGCGCCAAGGCATGCCAGCCGCACCACAGTGCCAATGGCATGCCATGCCAGCCACTTCTCCGTGCCAAGGCATGCCAACCATGCCAGCCGCACTACAGTTCCAATGGCATGCATGGCAGCCACTTCTCCGCGCCAAGGCATGCCAGCCGCACCACAGTGCCAATGGCGCACCATGCCAGCCACATCTCCCCGCCAAATCCATGTCGGCCCTACCACATGCCGCTGGCTGCCAAACGAAGGATTGCAACAATCAACGGCTACCCTTCTATCTGTGATGCAGATCTCAACCGTCCAAGTTCGCTACCTAACGCATGGCAGCTTCCGGCCCAAGGCCAAACATCACGGTTTATGCCAAAACCCTAATTTGGCCGCGCCTAAAACATGGAAAAGCCATGCCGGCCCTACCACATGCCGCTTCTGCCAAACGAAGGGTTGCAGCAATCAACGACTACCCTTCCATCTGAGATGCAGATCTCAGCCGTCCAAGTTTGCTACCTAACGCATTGAAACTTCCGGCTCAAGGCCAAACATCACAGTTTATGCCAAATCCCTAATTTTGGCCACGCCTAATACATGCCAAAGGCATGCCGGACCTACCACATGCCGCTGGCTGCCAAATGAAGGGTTCAACAATCAACGGCTACCCTTCCATCTGAGATGCAGATCTCAGCCTTCCAAGTTCTCCACCTAACGCATGGAAACTTCCGGCCCAAGGTCAAACATCACGGTTTATGCCAAAACCCTAATTTTGGCCACGCCTAAAACATGCCAAAGCCACGCCGGCCCTACCACATGCCGCTGGCTGCCAAACGAAGGGTTGCAACAATCAACGGCTACCCTTCCATCTGAGATGCAGATCTCAGCCGTCCAAGTTCACCACCTAACGCGTGGAAACTTCCGTCCCAAGTCCAAACATCATGGTTTATGCCAAAACCCTAATTTTAGTCGCCCTTAAAACATGTCAAAGCCATGCGGCTCTACCACCATGTCGTTGGATACCAAACGAAGGGTTGAAATAATCAACGTCTACCCTTCCATCTGAGATGCAGATCTCAGCCGTACAAGTTCGCCACCTAACGCATGACAACTTCCGGCCCAATGCCAAACATCACGATTTTGCCAAAACCATAATTTTGGCCGCCTCTAAAATATGCCAAAGCCATGCCGGCACCAACCTGGATACGATGCCTATTCTTTGGTCATGACACCAACTTGGCTACAAACGCCAAATTCTTTGGCCACGCCACACGTAGCAACATGCTACACATTTTTCACGAAAACACTCGAGACATCAAAACATGTCACAAACTGAGGGATGCTCATCAGGGTATTGGTCTGGCGGTTTACAGCGTCCGGCATACACTACGCCCGTTACAGGAAAGTGTCATAAGGATGAGGAGGTTAGTAAATACAAGAAGTAATCGTGAAATGTTTCCTTCATTATGGAAACATCAATTCCAGGCGTTACCCGTTACCATTTTCTTCAATTTACTCAACCGTTTCCACTTCTTACAAGACCAGGGTAAGTTTCGTTGCGACTTGTATAATAGGTCTCACCTATTTCCACCAAGGATAGTTTTTTGTTCAGGAGAATACACCACACTCAGAAATCACTTGTTAGTTTTCTCTTCTGTTATCTTTCCACTTTCTGATACAAGTCGTCAAACAACTACTCTTCCCGAATCAACTATTCTGGTCTCAACACTCTCCTCGCTTCCCTCCCTAGACCAACCCTTCTCCTTCACTTTGTGCTTGAAGCAAGTCTGGAATGACCGTTTCTTGGTTTAGGCCGGATTTGTACAGATTGATCTCTCGAATCAAAGTACTCCCTTGCAGTACATTGTTTAGGGTTTAGACTCGTTTCTCACCTACATACTCGAAATTACCAAAATCAACAGAAACTGTTTTCACCTTCATACAATTGGCGACCACAGTGGGAGATTAATCTATCGGTCACAATATCAATTCCTTATTTCCGATTCTATCTTTTCAACCCAGATATCGAGATGATGGAAGCAGACTAGCCGCCGCCTCGGTCATCAGACGACTCTGGAATGACTGGGGACTTAGGAATGTTTGGGGACTTTTCACAGTCACGGCGTCGCCGCCCACAAAAACTCAGATTAACATCCAGGAGATCCATTTTGTTGGGAGACTCTAAAAAGCATGTAAGTCTCGTCATACGAGTTGCATGTTCTATTACCTAGAATTTTCACATAAGATGATAGAAACTGACATCCATGCTATCCTCATGTTTCATCCCACACTTTCTACTGACAACACGACATTCACAACTCCATGACTCTCCTGGGATATTTATGCCACATAAAGTCATAATAAAAAAACAACATTATTCTAAAAAAAAAAACAATTCTCCAAAACCCTCATGGGTAACAATTATCTATCAACCCAAAAATCCAGAAGACCAAACCATAAACTAGGCATTTTGTTTTCCTTTCAAAAAAAAAAAACTAAGCAAAAGAAGTTCAGAAGACAAAAGTACATTCAAGGAAAACCATCTAGTAATGGCTTGCTCTTCTTGGAGAAAGCCTCCTTCGTGCTTTCAAGAGCCTTCCGTTTCAGCTTCAGCTCCATGGACGACCTTTCGATCTCCGCCTCCTGCTGTGTGACCTCATCCGCGGAAGGGCCTTCAGCCGCCGTGATCTGCAACTTTTCGATCTCAGAGAAACCTTCAACAAACCAGGGAACGTTGAACCCGTGGTCTACGCACACATCACGATGGAACTTACAGCTTGAGACCACGTCTTCAGAAACAGTATGGCTAGTCACTTTGCACATGTCGTCAATCGAAGATAAAGCTTCCTCCACACGCTTGACCAGCGCAAACCGACTAGTTACCTTTTTGCTTGTGGCAATGTGTCCATACCTTTCCCATATCTTGGTATACAACGTCTCGTATTTGGATTGCACGCTGAAGCCGCCGATCAACACATGATCTGGATAAGGAACTAAGTATGGAAGAGCGAAAAACGGCGCCTGCAACTGGAAAGGGATTCCTAACTACAATGGCGCCAGCGGTCGCTGGAGCACTCTCCGCTACTTGAGCCGCAACAACATCTTCATCTTGATCGACCTCCATTTCCGGGTCGCCAGGCGCAGCTTCCACGGTTGGAGACAAAGCTGTATCTCCACGGTATTCCGCCTCGAGGCCATCTTCAGGAACGGGTTCTCCCTGTGATATAGTGGTTTAGACTTTTTTCAAAAAAAAAAGAAAATGAGAGAGAAAGGAAGAATAAGAATGCATGGAAGACTTACCGATTCACTTTCAGACTGACTAGAAGAAGACCCAGCGCTGCTGTTGGAAGAGCTATTTTCATCATCACTAGATTCCAAGCTTCCCTCCTTTTCGAGTTCTTCTTCACCGCAAGAAGGATCGGCATTGTTACCCTCTGCCGCGAGGGCATCCGATATCTGAGGCTGAGCATTGCCACCCTCTGCTGCGAGAGCCGCCGTTTTCTGACTACATGCAAGCTAGGCAAAGGCGTTCACGCCCTGGAAGAATAAGGAAAGATTTTCAGTAATGAAAAAAAACTGTACAATCCGACTGGGTGGGCAAGAAAAAGAATACATACCCGAATGTTGGAAGAACTGAAAGTCACAAGGGTCGTTGAATCTGGTCGAAAACCACCCGCGCGATCTTTCGACCTTTGCTCCTTCTTTTGGGGACTGTCCGTGTTAAGAGATTTTCGTTTGGGCGAGGAATGATCCCTTAACAATGGATGTCTTGCTAAAGTTGCAGCAGAAGGCTTACCACGGGTATTCTTCACTACGTCATTCACGAATCCATGAATGGAAAGGAACTCGTCCTGCCATAATATGTTATACTTGGAAGTTGTTGTCGGATTTCGTGCCGAGAGCAAGAAGGGAAGACTTATACCCGGCGCAAGAGCGTTAGCATCAAGGGCAGCTGGCAACAAGTTTTCTGGAACGGACGACTGACGAGAGAGAGGGACCCCTTGGTCAAATCCCATATATCGAGCCGCCCTGTCAATGTTGTAAGAGACTGCTTGACAAGATCCTCGAAAGAAAGACGGTACATAACCAGGCATGCCACTTCGCATGAACACAACCTCGCCAATGCTCGTATTCTTTTCAGAAAGCAAAAATGTATTCAGAACAGAGGTAAAAGTGTCTATTTGAACTATGGATCTGTGCACCGGAGCCCATGGATGAAAGTTGATTGTGTAGGATTTGTCAAGGAAGTCAACCAGGTTCGAGCCAGATCTTGGGCGCCTGTTCACCCAGGGAAGTATCCTAGAACCACCCCAAGACTCGGGAAGTAAAGCCAACGATTTGGGATCGCACTTATCGAAATGCTCCCACAACCACGCTTGAAGAAAAGAGACATGGACGTACGAGTCCACTTTCATGTAGCCGTTTGAAGCACGCATGTCCGCAACCAGATGATCCAAATGTGTGTACAGAGAACCGAGAAACAAGCCTCCAATGGGGAGAACAACACCTTTCGCTAATCTGATGGAAAACTTAATGAGACCCTGTCTTATTTCCTTCTTACCAGAGCCGTCGTCAAAAATGTCCCTGGATAACCAAAGAACCAAGAATGTCGCGACATGAAGCGTACTATTCTTTTGATTTGGCTCTGACTCATATGGGAATCATTGAGACACCCAACAACTGTAGGAACACCTCGTCTCGTTTTCCTTTCGAACAAAACTTTTTGACTTCGCAACAAGAGCAACGTGCATTTGTTCTTCATCTTCAGACAAGGTGATATCAAGATTCCCTGTTATGGGAAGGTTCGGCAAGACAACCACGCTTTCCAAAGAGACGGTCATTTCACCCCACCTGCATATGGCTGTGTGAGTGTCTGGACACCATCGAGAGACGAAAACAACTAAGATCGGGATATCTTTCCTGATTTGAAGCGCCGTAGAAGTTGTGACAGCGCCAAGGATTTGCGCTTTGATCAAATTTGCTTTTACGCAGTCCTAACTTATCATGAATTGCATTCACTTGTCGAAAGAGTGCAACAAACTCTGACAGATTCTGAAGTCAATGGAAGAAGCAGGATACTCTTGCCTCTGAAGGAAAAATCGTATTACACAACCTGGTCGAACCGACTGGGTGTCTCCTTCACCCTCTTAACCGGTCAGGAGGATGGGAACGAACTTAGGATGATTTCTCCTAGCTGTGGCGGACGTTGTGAAAAATTCATCATCCATGTTTGGCTTAGAGATGCCAATATTTTTCGAAGCCGCGGCAGGGATTTTCTCAGGTGACATCCTAACGAAACCTTCTTAATCTACTTAAGCTTTCAACTACAACAAAAGAAAGGGGTATAAAAAAAATTACTACTGGAAGGAGGGTGCACGAAGATTACTTTATCAGCAATGAAGAATTCATTTCGGTTGCAAGCCACTCTATTTTCAACCACAAGTCATAACACACTTAACCGAAGAAATGGAAACTAGCGAACCCTACGTAGCCACGAAAAGCACACTCCTTGTCAAAACCGTACCTCGCATCGGAAACTACGCGCCCGGCCAAGAAAGCACGCTCCACCGCGGAAATTATATACACGGCTACACCAAGAAAAAAGGAAACCTTAAAATCTAGGTTTTCATGGGAAAGGAATTGGTGACAGTCACCTGCCCGTGCAGGCCTACTATTGCATAATAATTGAGGTTTTCACGCTAAAATATTTATACAAGTTCACAGAAGATATACTTATGGCTAGGGTTTGCGCCAATAAAAAAAAGAGAGGAAATAGATTGAAGGAGAAACCCTGGAGTACATACCTGGAATGCTTGCTCGCTTTATTGCTACCACTCTGCCGCTAGCACAAGGACGTGAGAACAAGGGTACAAAATAAAAGGTAGAGAAACCCCTTTTATAGACGTGATACTTTTGGAATTTGAATAAGGAAATGATTCCCTATTTGATCCACGAATGGGAAAAGGCAATTGGGCCCGCAAGAACAAGTCTCACGGTGCCAAACAGTCCGCGACATGCCTTGCCTCACGGTGCCCAACAGTCCGCACCATGCCATGCTGGCACCGTACCAAGAGTCTGCGCCATGCCGAGCGAGCGCCATACCAAGCCAACATTCTGCATCTCAACCAGCAACCTCCCCTACCATTATCACGGTCTAGCCAGCAACACAACGGGCAGGATTTACGTAAGGTCGTCAACGCAAGAATCACGGATTCTCAGAACACTCCCGAAAAAGGTTAGACGAATCTTCCTGATCATATTTTCATGACTTTCCATTTCGATTTTGTCCTTGCCTGTCACCGTCTTATGCTTACCTCGCAACAATGCTCGTGTTCCGAGCTAAGCAGGAGACTTAATGTTGATGGTGGTTTTTAACTTAAGGTTAAAATCGTAAAACCTTACATCTGACATGTTGTCACTACGACCACTAGTACATTTATTGAATCATTGAACATGCCTACGTAAAAATTACTGGGGTACCTTTTTTTTTTATATACGCTATATTCCACGGCAGAACCCTCAATATTGACTGGCAACATCTTCGCGCCAAAGCATGCCAACCATGCCAGCCGCACCATAGTGCCAATGGCATACCATGCCAGCCACATCTCCGCGCCAAGGCATGCCAACCATTCCAGCCGCACCACGGTGCCAATGGCATACCATGCCATCCACATCTCCGTACCAAGGCATTCCAACCATGCCATCCGCACCATGGTACCAATGGCATACCATGCCAGCTACATCTTTGCGCCAAGGCATGCCAACCATGCTAGCCGCACCATGGTGCATGCCAGCCACATTTCTGCGCCAAGGCATGCAAACTATTCCAGCCGCACCACACGTGCCAATGGCATACCATGCCAGCCACTTCTCCGCGCCAAGGCATGCCAACCATGCCAGCCACATCTCTGCGCCAAGGCATGTCAACCATGCCAGCCGCACCACGGTGCTAATGGCATGCCATGACAGCCACATCTCCGCGCCAAGAAATGCCAACCATGCCATCCACACCACAGTGCCAATGGAATGCCGTGCCATCCACTTCTCCGCGCCAAGGCATGCCAACCATGCCAGCCGCACCACAATGCCAATGGAATGTCATGCCAACCACTTCTCCGCGCCAAGGCATGACAACCATGCCAGCCGCACTACAGTGCCAATGGCGTACCATGCCAGCCACATCTCCGCGTCAAAGCCATGCCGGCCCTACCACATGTCGCTGGCTGCCAAACGAAGGGTTGCAACAATCAACGACTACCCTTCCATCTGAGATGCATATCTCACCCGTCCAAATTCGCCACCTAACGCATGGAAACTCCCTGCCCAAGGCCAAACATCACGGTTTATGCCAAAACCCTAATTTTGGCCGCGCCTAAAACATGCCAAAGTCATGCCGGCCCTACCACATGCCGCTGGCTGCCAAACGAAGGGTTGCAATTCAACGGCTACCCTTCCATCTGAGATGCAGATATCAGTCGTCCAAGTTCGCCAGCTTATGCATGGCAACTTCCGTCCCAAGGCCAAACATCATTGTTTATGCCAAAACCCTAATTTTGGCCGCGCCTAAAACATGCCAAACCCATGTCGGCCCTACCACATGTCGTTGGCTTCCAAACGAAGGGTTGCAACAATCAACGGCTACCCTTCCATCTGAGATGCAGATCTCAGCCGTCCAAGTTCACCACCTAATGCTGGGAACTTCCGGCCCAAGGCCAAACATCACGGTTTATGCCAAAACCCTAATTTTGGTCGCGCCTAAAGCATGCCAAAGTCACGTCGACCCTACCACATGCCGTTGGCTGCCAAACGAAGGGTTGCAACAATCAACGACTACCCTTCCATATGAGATGCAGATCTCAGCCGTCCAAGTTTGCCACCTAACGCATGGAAACTTCCGTCCCAAGGCCAAACATCATTGTTTATGTCAAAACCCTAATTTTGGTCGCGCCAAAAACATGGAAAAGCCATGCGGCCCTACCACCATTCCGGTGGCTACCAAACTAAGGTTTGCAATAATCAACAGCTACTCTTTCATCTGAGATGCAGATCTCAGCCGTACAAGTTCGCCACATAACACATGGCAACTTCCGGCCCAAGTCCAAACATCACGGTTTTGCCAAAACCCTAGTTTTGGCCGCGCCTAAAATATGCCAAAGCCATGTCGGCCCTACCACATGCCACTGGCTGCCAAACGAAGGTTTGCAACAATCAACGACCGCTCTTTCTCCTGAGATGCAAATCTCAGCCGTACAAGCTTACCATCAAACGCATGGTAACTTTTGGCCCAATGCCAAGCACTAATTCTGGACACACCTAAACTATGCCAAAACCCTAGTTTTGGCCGAGCCTAAACAATGCCAAAATCCTAGCTCGGCCGCGCCTAAACCATGCCACTGGATGCAAACGAAGGGTTGCAACAATCAACGTCCACCCTTCCTCCTGAGATACGAATCTCAGCCATACAAACTTGCCACCAAACGATTTATGGAAATCTCTTGGCCACGACGCCAAAACCCTAATTTGGTCGTGCCAAGAGCATGCAAGCGCTGCAACCATGCCGCTGGTTGCAAAACGAAGGGTTGCAACAATCTACGACTACCCTTCCTCTTGAGATGCATATCTCTTGGTCATGACACCAAATTGGATGCGATGCTAACTCTTGGTCATGACACCAAATTGGATGCGATGCTAACTCTCTGGTCACGGCACCCACCTGGATACGATGATTATTCTTTGTTCATGGCACCGACTTGGCTACAAACGCCAAATCCTTTGGCCACGCCGCACTAGGAACATGCTACACGTTTTCCACGAAAACACTCGAGACATCAAAAAATGTCACAAACTGGGGGATGCTCATCAGGGTATTGGTCTGGCGGTTTACAGCGTGCGGCGTACACTACGCCCGTTACAGGAAAATGTCATAAGGATGAGGTGGTTAGTAAATACAAGAAGTAATGGTGAAAAGCTTCCTTCATTATGAAAACATCAATTCCAGGCGTTACCCGTTACCATTTTCTTCCATTTACTCAACTGTGTCCACTGCTTACAAGACCAGGGTACGTTTCGTTGCGACTTGTATAAATAGGTCTCACCTATTTCCACCAAGGACAGGTTTTTTGTTCAGGAGAATACACCACACTCAGAAATCACTTGTTAGCTTTCTCATCTGTTAGCTTTCCACTTTCTGATACAAGTCGTCAAACAACTACTCTTCCCGAATCAACTATTCTGGTCTCAACACTCTCCTCGCTTCCCTCCCTAGACAAACCCTTCTCCTTCACTTTGTGACCGAATCAAGTCTGGAACGGCCATTTCTTGGTTTAGGCTGGATTTGAACAGATTGATCTCTCGAATCAAAGTACTCCCTTGCAATACATTGTTTAGGGTTTAGACTCGTTTCTCACCCACACACTCTAAATTACCAAAATCAGCAGAAACTGTTTTCACCCTCAAACACCTTCATTCCTATAAATCAAACACATAACATTCCATTCAACTTGTTCATCCATAATCTTGTGGCTTCATTACAACACTGCTCTTCCTTGTCACTGACTGTTCCATTCAATAAGAACAACTCTGCACTCACTCTTACAATCCATACCATGTTCATCTTAACACATTCATCTACATCTTATTCTCATTAACATATCAACTTGTATCTCCATTACAAACCCCTACGTCACTGTTTCAGCCTTAGCCTTCTTTATCAGCAAACTCCATCTCTAAATTACTAACCTTTGTAATCAATAACTCAAAGCCATGTCTTCTCACTAAAAGTTCACCAATACACTGAAACCCCAATAACAATAGCCAACACATAATCTATTTCTATTTAACTCGACTAAGATACAATTCTGCATCATAGTTCAATACCGTCAACAAAACTACAATAACCTGCCCCAGTCCAACATATCTGCAACCCCAACAACATTCACTCAATCAGTGCCCCTGCAACACTTCTACAATTCAATTTACGATTCTTATAGAATCTGCAACACAACACCACATCTCATTCCACATAGTTCACCTTCCCTTCTAGCTTCAACTGCACAGTTCGACAATACCAATAACTTTCTGCAATACTAGATATATCTAAGTTACAAATATATTTTCAGTTCTATCACTTCAAGTCTCAATTCCTTAATAACTTCATACACAACAATGAACTGAATAACTAAGAAAATATTACCTCAACTAAAATCCCGTATTCCTCAATTCTTCCTCAGAACAGCTCCACAATATCTAATTAACTCCAACCCTTTCCTCAATTAATCAAACCTAGTCTTTAATTCTTTTTGTTTATCATCAAATCGAATTCCAATCCAACTCAGGAAACCCTAATATCATATTCAATCTTCAAATCACCCTACAGCTTCAATCAAACATCAATTAAGAACAAACCCAACTTCTAACTCCTCTTGTTCGTCCTCAATTGAACTCTCGACTTCAATTACAGAAACCCTAATAATTTCTCAAAGCCATTAATACCTCAAGTTTCCTCAAAATAATACTGTAAATTCAATTCAGCAATAACCTCTTGATATTTACCTATTAACAACCCCATAATCCTTTCGATTCCACAACAACATCAATACAGACGAAACCCTAACTTAATCTTCTCTAACTCGTCACTTTTCTTAACTCAGAACCTACCAAACTACATTCATCACTACCAGCAACCCTTACATGATCTTTCTACACTTGATTCGAACTCAAAACCCTCATTTAATTCTCACCATCATCAGCAGATGAAGAACGGGGAAGAAGCAAAAGAAGAAAGAAAAGAAAATGAAAGAGAAATAAAATTTCTCAACCTTATCAATTTTATTTTGAATTATCCACAGAGGGTGCCTTGAGAAGAAATTTGGTTTCCTTGATAACCCTTTAATATGAAATGACCATCTTACCTTTCACTTAAAATAAGAGATATCTTCTTAGTCCGATATCCGAATGACACGTTCGAGTAGTCAATTTCGCCTAACTTTTCGAGATCTATCGAGTGGTACTACTTTCGTATATAAATCGTTGTTAGATTAATTTTTATTAATTAACGTTTGGGTTAAACTAAGCGAGTTATTATCAGCTAATCTGTCACTTGACTAATCTAATAGCGTTGACGAGCTTGAGGGTCTTTACATGGAAAATTACCTTCTACGGCAGAAACGTCAATGAACAAAGGAAGTAAACCTCCTTATCATATGATAAATATTAATAACATTCCCTTCAGATGTTATTATTGCGGGAACAAAGGTCATCTTGAAAAGATATGTCGTTTTCGTTTGCGGAATAAAAAACTTTATAACATTCTTATCTGGATGTCTAAGGAAGTAATCAAACATGTTTCTCATATTACTGGTCTTAAATGTCCAAATCTCGTACAAGAAAAGTGTTGTGATGAGCCAAGTCTTGCCTGTAAAGATAACACAAAGGCTTTCTACAATTGTAAAAAGAATTGTGTTATAAGGACAAATGACTGCTTTGTTGATCCAATGAGTAAGGAAATTTCTTCAAACTCTTCTTTCGTGGCTAAAGGAAGTGTTGGATCAAAAGCGTCAATCGTTCTTGAATATATTCATATCAATAATCGTGTTTCGGAAATCAAGAACAGTATAAATAGACTCAAGCGTAGCATTAAGAAGGCAAGGAAGGCAGCAACTTCAGGTATCTCTTGTCCTTCTCTTGTTAATTCTCTTGAGACTAACTCTATTGACTTCCCTGATGATGTTCAAGAAAGAAAAAGGGGAAATGTCAATACCCTTGATGAGTTATATGTTCGTCAAATTAAGACTTGAGTGCTTACAAATGTGCATCCTCTTTGAGACCGTGTGAGGATGCTCATAATTCTCAAGAAGTTATATTCTTCTTGATAAATTGGTCTTTGTTGTGTCTGTTTTTTATCGGTTTAAAAATAAAATGATCACCTTACTGCTGATCCTGCGCCGGTTATTTATTACATGATGATCAATAAATCTTGAGTAAATTTTCTTTGTTGTTCACTTTGAAAATCTTATTTCTGTTTTTCCTTAATGACAGTTGATTTGTTGAGTATCAACATTTACCTTTTGCTCCATTTCTGAGCTAAGATGTTCTGTCATAATTTTAGAACTTGTTTTTGATGCTATCAAAACATACTTATAAAAATAGGCTCTATTGGCTCCTTGGTTTTGAATTTGGTTCATAACCACGAACGCACGTGCACCCGACGCTTTACCGAACGTAAATGAATAACACTAGGGTTTCCCTATGAAAATCTCGTATACATATATATCATGGATTCCTTCTTCTGATATATGATCATTCTGTAACACCAAGATCTATCTTATGATATTATGGAGTGCATAATGGATGGATGCAAAAATGAAGACAAAGTTAAAGAGGTAAAAGTCATTTAGTTTCACGAGAACCCTGTTTTCGTAACTTGCTATCATGCAATCGACCATGAAAATGATCTTCCAGTTCAGATGTCATCTCAATTGGTTGGAAATCTTCTTCGAGATTTTGAGGTTGTTCGTGGTCAACTTGAAATTGCAACAAAGAATCTTGAGTTTTCGAAGATTGAACTGAACAAAGCAACTGACGAACTTGTTTTTGTTCGATCCATGGTTGATGATTATGTCTAAAGTTTTTTTTGTTTTTTTGTTCTTGTTTTTTCTAGGAAACTTCTTATGAGAATTTATTCTTGTGTCTTAAGAAGGATAACTAGGGTTTGGAATAGCATATATTGTGATTACACATAGCTATTGCTAACGATTTTCATCTTGCAATGTTTTAGGTTTATTTATTTAAATTCTTAGTTATTTGGAAGATGATTTTGCAGTATTAATCTTTATTGGTTTTTTATATTGCAAAAAATGTTATGGGATATGTGTGTTTACGTCCACGAACTATGATTGTCCCATAGTTGTCAAAAGTTAAGTCTATTATGTCATTATGCAAATGTTGATAAAAGATAGAATTAACTTTTGAGTATTCCGCAGTATTGATCTTTCCCTAATCCACTTCTATGTGAAAGTACTGTATGGCTCCGTAAGTTTTCTTATGTTGAGAATTTCCGATTAAATTAGTCATTAAGGTTCCTTTGTGGTTAATTTAATTGAGTTTTCTGGATACAAATTCATTTTTGATGTGATTTGTTAATTTTCAAAGAAATCCTTTTTTTCTTGTAAAAGTAAGGTCGCTGTTGTTGTTATTTTGGGAATGACATTTTATGGGGGAGAGTTCTTAATTGAGTATGTGCTGAATTTCCATATCTTTGTGGGGAGTGCGGTTGTGGAATATTGTAGTAGTTATCTTATATCTTTATAAACTCCTTGATGAATACACTAAGTTTCGACTATGTGAAATCATCGAAAAAAAGTTGATATGTTCTCTTTTATTCATAAAGTATCTTTATGAGAATTTTATTATGATCCCATTAATTTTCTTACCTTTTTCAATTTATATTGATAAAAAGAGGGAGAGTTATTTTGTAGTTCGCACTACATACATATGGTTTACGGATCATTATGTAAGGGGGAGTGGTTTTCTTTGTGAGATGAAGTATTGATAAGGGGGGGTGGTACATATCACCGTAGTATTGTTGTCAAAGTTCTGATACAATTGAACTTTGATGTTGTGTAGTTATACTATGACAATGTATAACAATAATTGAGAATATTTGTTTTCTTATTGTTATGGCTACGAATCTTTAACAACTATGATGCTGAGTTGAACACGTTCAGAATCACTGGAGTACTTGGAGTGACGAAGAATTCAAAGAATGTTGAAGAACCAAGGAAATCAAGCATTTGGATGAGAAGGTACAAAGTCTATTTATTTTGTAATCCGTATGTATTGATATTTTTGTTATTAAAATTGAGAAAGGGGGAGATTGTTAGAGCATTGCTCGGTCGAACTCGCAAGCGTTTCTATCTCAAGCTTGTTTTTCAAGTTTAGTTGTCAAAACTCGCAAGTCTTGATTTCTAGTCCATTTATATTTATGTCTCGGATTAGGATAGAATGTATAGTTGAGCTTTAGACTTCACGACGCTCATCGATTGAAGACAAATATCTACTAAGGGAGCTTGGAGGAACTTTTTTTTTGATGCTAAAAATGGAATTTTATTAATTTGTAATGGAAGAAATGTCTGACAGTAAATAAGACTGAATGAAATCAGGGGGACTATCTAACCAAACCCTGGAGATTCTATGTTGTCTATTATATTTAGCAAGAATATCAGCAGTTTTATTACATTTCTAGGAACAAAAGAACAATTCCATCTATTAAAAGATTTCAGTTTATCCATCACATCAAACAGAGTAGTTTCACTCTCCCAAGAAATAACTGGAGCAGCATTGTTGATGTAGTTTTCAATTCCTCTTAGATCAGTTTCTACAATAACTTGAGAAAGTTGTAGTTCTGCACACCAGCTAACAACATTATTGAAGGCTAGACATTCTTCTTGTTCTGAACTTCTTATTCCTGCATAGCATTTTGAGAGGCCGCCTCTCCAATTTCCTGCATTATCACGAAGAATAAGAGCAATTCCTGTTAGTCTACTGTATGGATCATAAGAAGCATCACAGTTAAATTTAATAAAGGGAAAAGCAGGTGGTTTCCATAATTGTTCTACATGCAGAGAAGGTTGATCTATCAAGCTATGGTGTTGTTTTCTACTGTAAAGATTTTTTATATACATAGAAAAGCTCAAAGATTTTTTAGAAACTGCTTGCGGCTCAATCTTCAGGTTTTGAAAGTGCACATCACATCTTGTATCCCATAGAGTCCAAGATACCACCATAGCCATGTTCATCCAGTCACTAGGTAAGTTTTGTTGCTGATCCTTCTTCATCCAGCTTTCAAATACTGAAGCAACAATATTATGCACACCAGATAGAACTGTAGAGCCACCAGGGATAAGCATCCACACTGCCCTTGAGAAAGGGCAAGAGAATAAAACATGCATTGACTCATCATATTGATTGCAGGGAGGGCATTGTTTATTAATGTAATGACACGCCCTTGATAACGTTTCTTTTGTTGGCAGAATATCGATAAAACACTTCCAAAAGAAATGTTTTATTCTCGGCCAATTTTTGTGTTCCAAAAAACCTTCCAACGAATACCAGTATGTTGTATTATTGAAGAGACCTATATGGCACCTAAGCTGGTTTCATACATCTTTTTATAAGATGATTTCAGCGTAAAAACTCCATTTTTAATGAGTTTCCAAACCAACTTATCTTCAGCAGAAGTAGGAATTCGCATACCCATTATGAACTCAGCAGTTTGTTCATCAAAGAGATATCAAATCAGATCACCATTCCATTGTTGATCCTGAATCCAAATATAAGACTCACTATCTGTCACTCTTTCTCTTGGAATTGGTGGATCATCCAAACCTAAAACCCAAACATCAAGCCAAATTTTTATCTTATTACCTTTCCCTAGTCTCCATTGGATATTCTGTTTTATAAATCCAATCTGCTTCTGTACATCATTTCATGCCCTTGAACAGTTTGTTTTAACAGTTGCATGAAGAAGGCTAGTGCATGAAAAGTATTTCGCCTGAATAGCTTTTCCCCAATGCGCATCTGTGTTTGTGCAGATCCTCCATGCTTCCCTAACCAGTAAGGCTTGGTTTAAGATCTTCAGATCCCTAAAACCTTGACCACCACAATCCTTATGAAATCCCAAACTTTTCCAGGAAGTAACATATGTACCTCTCTTGTCTTCAAAACCCCACCAAAAATCTCTCTGTGCAGCTTCTATCTTGTTGATAATATCAGCTGGAATCTGAAAGCACCTCATTGAATAAGTAGGAATTGTATTTGTTACAGTTTTTACCATCAAAGATTTACCACATTGGGACATAGTTTTACCATCCCATGAAGAAAATCTATGTTTAACTCTGTCATACAGGTGAGAGAAGCACTTTTTTGTTCTTTTTTCCAATGATAAGAGGTATTCCTAAATATGTTTCAGTTGGTTGCATCATGGGAACTTTTAATCTTCTTGTTAAAATTCTGCAGAACCTTTGAGGAACCTGTGCACTATAATTCACACCGGATTTGGTAAAATTTACAATCGGCCCTGAGGCATTACTAAAATCCTCAATAACCTTCATCAAATTATTCACATTGTGCAAGTCAGCCTTCAAGAATAATAAGCAATCATCCGCGAAAAATAAATGCGAGATAGAAGGAGCATTTGGTGCAATTTTGATGCCTTATATATGACTTTGATGTTCAACATGATATAATTTCCTAGAGAAAGCTTCCATGGCAATAATGAACAAGTAAGGTAATAATGGATCACCTTGTCGAACGCCTCGTGTTGGTTGTAAGCAGCACAAGGAGCGCCATTAAGAAGTATTGAAATCTTAGTAGTAGTGATGCATTGCATAATGAGGTTGCACCATTCATGAGAAAAACCCATTTGAATCATCACATCTTTTATAAACGACCATTCAAGCCTATCAAAGGCTTTAAACATATCTAATTTTAATGCCAGGTACTTAGTATCTTGTTTCTTATTTTTCATGGTATGAATTATCTCTTGTGCAAGTTGGATATTTTCTGAGATTTGTCTTCCCGGCACATATGCTGCTTGGAGTGGAGAGATAATCTTGCACATTAGCTTCTTCATTCTTGATGACATAATCTTGGAGATTATTTTATAGGATGTATTGCATAACGCAATCGGTCTCAAATCTGATGGAAATTGTTTATTTTTTGTCTTTGGGATTAAAGACACATTAGTGGAGTTTAAACTCTTGAGTAAGTAACCTGTACGGAAGAATTGTTGCACCATATCAACAACATCCTTTCCAACGATACTCCAATGAGTTTTGAAGAAACCTGGTGGAAAACCATCAGGGCGAGGTGTTTTCCACGATTTCATCCCTTTTAAAGCTTTGAAAATCTTTGCATCATCTGGAATTCTCATGAGTTCCACATTATCTTCAGCTGTGATCGACTGAGGGATGCAGTGTAAAATTTGATCATTTCTCTCTAGATTTTGGGTGGTATGCAAGTTGTCATTTGGGTATTTATATTGCCTAATAAGTCTTAGCATTTTATCTTCACATATTTTTAATTCAGATATAAAGACTATGTCAGGATCATATCTAGAGATGAGATCTTTAAGATGGTCTCTAGTTTTTTATTAACAAAATCCTGACAATTCCAAGCTATGAGCCTTATATTTCTATGGAAAATCTTAGATGTGATACTAGAGTTGTAAACTAATAAGTAGGTATGATTGTAAGAAAACAAAAAATTCTTGTTTTTTCGTAAAAAATAATGATCAAAAATAGAGCATAAATTTGTTATAGAAAAGAAAGTAATTACCTCAGTAGCATGATTCCCTTGATTATGGATATGATTTTTCCCTGCCTTAACACATTGCTTATCATTTTCTCCAGTCTCCACCCCATCCATTATTTCAGCATTTGAGTTCATAGTTGTATCACCCATAACCCCACCATGAGTAGCAATAATAGGTCCTTGAATAAAAGGGTTGGAACCATTGTCGTGTATAATTTGGTTTCTTGCTCTTTTGACAGATCTCTCCTCCTCTACATCAATCATATTCTCACCATCCCGTCCAGCACAAGCAGAGTCTTTCTCAGGATTTGTTTCTTCATCTCCAGCATCTTTCTTGTTCTTACCTCAATTTTTATTGCTCTCTCACGTAAGAGTTCAACAACCTCCTCACATATGGTGTCATCATGTTCTATTATATAGCATTTATGGCACAAACTGTGTGGTTGTTTTAGCCAGTGGTATCTAATCCACACAGGTTCGCGATGATTTGAATTCCACCATTCTTCTCTTTTCAAAGGCTCGGTTAAATCAATCTCAATGCGGGTAGTTATCATGTTGCCTGATCTTGGTCTGCAATACTTGGGCTCTGTGGAGATTTTCCTACCCAAGTCTTCAATCGTTGTTGATGGTGGTTTTTAGCTTAGGGTTAAAATCGTAAAACCGCACATCTGACATGACGTCACTATGACCATTAGCACATTTATTGATTCAATCAGCATGCCTACGTAAGAATTACCAGGGTACCTTTTTTTTTATGTGTCATGTTCCACGACAGAACCCTTAACATTGACCGACATCATCTATGCCAAACCCTAATTCTCATGCTACCGCGCCAAGGCATGCCAACCATGTCAACCGCACCATTGTGCCAATGGCATGCCATGCCAGCCACGTCTACCGCGCCAAGGCATGCCAACCATGCCATTGGAACAGTGGTGCGGCTGGCATGGTTGGCATTCCTTGGCGCGGTAGACATGCCAACCATGTCAGCCGCACCACTGTGCCAATGGCATGCCATGCCATCCACGTCTACCGCGCCAAGGAATTCCAACCATGCCAGCCGCACCACTGTTCCAATGGCATGCCATGCCAGCCGAGTCTACCGCGCCAAGGCATGCCAACCATGCCATCCGCACCACTGTGCCAATGGCATGCCATGCCAGCCACGTCTACCGCGCCAAGGCATTCCAACCATGCCAGCCGCCCCACTGTGCCAATGGCATGCCATGCCACCCACGCCGCACCATACCATGCCGGCCTTCCCTATACGGCTACCAAAACGAAGGCGTGCGAAGATCAACGGCCACCATTCCACCTTAGATGCAAATCTTAGCCATCCAAGGTCGCCAACCAACGCATGGTAACATTTGGCCCAAAACCCTAGTTTTGGCCACTACAAACCGCGCCAAGGCATGCCATGTCACATGTGCCAATGACATGCCAACCACCTTTCCGCACCATACCATGTCGGCCTTTCCTATGCGGCTACCAAAACGAAAGCGTGCGACGATCAACGGCCACCCTTCCACCTTAGATGCAAATCTTAGTCGTCCAAGGTCTCCAACCAATGCATGCTAACCTTTGGCCCAAAAACCTAGTTTTGGCCACGCCAAACCGTCCCAAGGCATGCCATGCCACATGTGCCAATGGCATGCCAACCACCTCGCCGCGCCATACCATGCCGCCTTCCCTATGCGGCTACCAAAACGAAGGCGTGCGACGATCAACGACCACCCTTCCACCTTAGATGCAAATCTTAGCCGTCCGAGGTCGCCAACCAACACATGGTAACCTTTGGCCCAAAACCCTAGTTTTGGCCACACCAAACCACGCCAAGGTATGCCATGCCACATGTGCCAATGGCATGCCAACCACCTTGCCGCACCATACCATGTCGGCCTTCCCTATGTGACTACAAAAACGAAGGCGTGCGACGATCAACGGCCATCCTTCCATCTTAGATGCAAATCTTAGCCGTCCAAGGTCGCTAACCAACGCATGCTAACCTTTGGCCCAAAACCCTAGTTTTGGCCACGCCAAACCGCGCCAAGGCATGCAATGCCACATGTGCCAATGGCATGCCAACCACCTTGTCGCACCATACCATGCCGACCTTCCCTATGCGGCTACCAAAATGAAGGCGTGCGACGATCAACGGCCACCCTTCCACCTTAGATGCAAATCTTAGCCGTCCAAGGTCGCCAACCAACGCATGGTAACCTTTGGCCCAAAACCTTAGTTTTGGCCACGCCAAACCGTGCCAAGGCATGCCATGCCACATGTGCCAATGGCATGCCAACCACCTCGCCGCGCCATACCATGTCAGCCTTTCCTATGCGGCTACCAAAACGAAGGCGTGCGACGATCAACGGCCACCCTTCCACCTTAGATGCAAATCTTAGCCGTCCGAGGTCGCCAACCAACACATGGTAACCTTTGGCCCAAAACCCTAGTTTTGTCCACGCCAAGGCATGCCATGCCACATGTGCCAATGGCATGCCAACCACCTTGCCGCACCATACCATGCCGGCCTTCCCTATGCGGCTACCAAAACGAAGGCGTGCGACGATCAACCGCCATCCTTCCACCTTATATGCAAATCTTAGCCATCCAAGGTCGCCAACCAACGCATGGTAACTTTGGCCCAAAACCCTAGTTTTGGCCACGCCAAACCGTACCAAGGAATGCCATGCCACATGTGCCAATGGCATGCCAACCAACTTGCCAGCCTTCCCTATGCGGCTACCAAAACGAAGGCGTGCGTCGATCAACGACCACCCTTCCACCTTAGAGGAAAATCTTATCCATCCAAGGTCGCCAACCAACGCATGGTAACCTTTGGCCCAAAACCCTAGTTTTGGCCACGCCAAACCGCGCCAAGGCATGCCATGCCACATGTGCGAATGGCATGCCAACCACCTTGCCGTACCATACCATGCCGTCCTTCCCTATGCGGCTACCAAAACGAAGGCGTGCGGCGATCAACGGCCACCCTTCCACCTTAGATGCAAATCTTATCCGTCCAAGGTCGCCAACCAACGCATGGTAACCTTTGGCCCAAAACCCTAGTTTTGGCCACGCCAAACCGTGCCAAGGCATGCCATGCCACATGTGCCAATGGCATGCCAACCACCTCGCCGCGCCATACCATGTCGGCCTTCCCTGTGCGGCTACCAAAACGAAGGCGTGCGACGAACAACGGTCACCCTTCCACCTTAGATGAAAATTTTAGCCGTCCGTGGTCGCCAACCAACACATGGTAACCTTTGGCCCTAAACCCTAGTTTTGGCCACGCCAAGGCATGCCATGCCACATGTGCCAATGGCATGCCAACCACCTTGCCGCACCATACCATGCCGGCCTTCCCTATGCGGATACCAAAACGAAGGCGTGCGACGATCAACGGCCACCCTTCCATCTTATATGCAAATCTTAGCCGTCCAAGGTCGCCAACCAACGCATGGTAACTTTGACCCGAAACCCTAGTTTTGGCCACGCCAAACCGCGCCAAGGAATGCCATGCCACTTGTGCCATGGCATGCCAACCACCTTGCCAGTCTTCCTTATGCGGCTACCAAAACGAAGGTGTCCGTCGATCAACGACCACCCTTCCACCTTAGAGGAAAATCTTATCCATCCAAGGTCGCCAACCAACGCATGGCAACCTTTGTCCCAAAACCCTAGTTTTGGCCACGCCAAACCGCGCCAAGGCATGCCATGCCACATGTGCCAATGGCATGCCAACCACCTTGTCGTACCATACCATGCCGGCCTTTCCTATACGGCTACCAAAACGAAGGCGTGCGACAATCAACTACCACCTTTCCACCTTAGATGAAAATCTTAGCCGTCCAAGGTTACCAGCTAATGCATGACAACTTTTGGCCCTAGTTTGGGCGCGCCTAAATAAAGCCAAAACCTTAAGTTTTTGCCGCGCATAAACCAGGCCATATTAAAGCCATACCGAGCATGCTTTCATGCCACTGTCTACCAAACAAAGGGTTGCAATAATCAACGGCTACCGTTTCTCTTAAGATGCAAAATCTCGACCGTCGAAGGCCACCACCGAGCCGGCAAGTCTCCCAAGATCAACTTGCCAGACAACAACAACATGCTACATGTTTTCCACGAAAACACTCGAGACATCAACAAATGTCACAAACTGGGGGATGCTCATGGGGTGTTGGTTTGGCGCTTTACAGCGTGCGGCGTACACTACGACCGTTATAAGACAGTGTCATAAGGATCAGGCGGTTAGTAAATACAGGGGGTAATGGCGAAACACTTTCTTTTATGGAACATCAATTCCAGGCGTTGCCGATTACCACCTCCTCCCATTTACTCATCCGTTTTCCATTTCTTAATGAGACCAGAGTACGTTTCACTTCGACTTGTATAAATAGGTCCTACTATTTCCACCGAACAACAAGTCAGGTCAGGAGGATACAACACTCAGAAAATATTTGCTAGTGTTCCATATGTTAGCTTCCCACTTTCTGATACAAGTCGTGAAACAACTACTCTTCCAGAATCAACTATTCTGGTCTCAACACTCTCTTCGCTTCCCTTCCCAAAACCAACCCTTCTCCTTCACTTTGTGACCGAAGCAAGTCTGGAACGACCATTTCTTGGTTTAGGCCGGATTTGTACAGATTGATCTCTCGAATCTAAAGTACTCCCTTGCAGTATATTGTTTAGGGTTTAAACTCATTTCTCACCCACACACCCGAAATTACCAAAATCAACAGAAATCGTTTTCACCCTCAAACAATCGCTTCATTAACTACTGCTTCATGATGGTGCTCTAGCAACAATCCCTTGAACTGGACGCTCCAAACTTGTTTCCTAAACACGTACTCAGCATACGTAACTCCAGTAATATATTCTTGCAGCGCAAGAAGACATTTTTGAACATTCCATGGTATTTTGTTTAGCACATCCTTCATATCCTTATCAGAATTGAACTTAAACACAAATAAATATTTCCCAACAATCTTAGTTTCTCTTTTCTTGTATTCTTTCCAGAGAGTATTCAAATCATCTTTGATGGCATAAGTTTCAATGTCTTCATCTGAAGTGATTAGTTTCCCAATCAAACTGTTTGACCAAGCAGTGGCAGCCTCTTTCAGATTCTTTGCAGAATCGATAACACCTCTGTTACCCTTGATAGAAGTACTCCTCATTTTTTCAGTGATATTATTAATGCTAGTATTGTTGGTATTGGTGTTACTGCTAGCCTCCATGGTATTACTGAAAAACTCTCTATTAGGGTTTAAGATATTCTTTGGGAAATGGTTATTCCAAGGTTTTTCTTTGCTTATATTTAGGGTTGTTATTATAGATAATGCACAACAGATATTTTGTTTCCTAAGTAATTGCTTAGAATTTTTTTGATTGGTAACTGGAAATCTTCTGTTAGCAGTCAACTGCATGTGATCCGAAAAAGAGTGAGGGTTCCTCAAATCACGGGAAAAATTAGGGGAATTTTTTTTTTTTTTTTAATTTTTCGAGTTTGGATCGGTGTTTGACTCAGAGGAAAAAATTGGTAATTCATGGTTACAAAAACTTGACTCGGGGGAGGATGATTTTTCTCATTTTGAGAAAAACTCAAAGTTGATATAATTTGATTTTGCAAAAATGCAGTATGAGGTCGAGCTGAGGTAGGAAATATAGCCAAAGGTGACAATACTGTATTGAGAATCAAGCATGTTTTGAAGACAAAGATCCAATATAGGAAGGAATCCATTGCACAATCAGAGGAACCTGCAAAATTTAGAAACCCATATCAGAGAAAAACTCGACTAAAATTTGATATGAAAGTTAGAAGAAGAAAGAATCAACAAATCTAAGCCACAAATTATATATCATAAACTAGATTGTAGATGAGAATCACTAATTGATTAGGGAAGAAGGAAAAGTTGTAAACATAAGAAACACCTGAGAAACAGTATACTAAAACACAGAAAAAGAATCTAAACACAGGAATATCAGGATTAAACATAGTAAGACAACAAAATATCTAAGCTAGAAATCATTTTTGAGAAAAAAATTTGAAACTGGGTTGACTCAGTGTCGCCCGATTCACAGAGCCAATTGTATATTTCAAAGTCAGGCTTCTTTCTGTGCTTGAAGGAACTTCATCAACAAAAGGTGTGTGGATACTTGAACTCACTTATCACTCAGAAGTCTCTTCTATTTTATCTCCTATTGAGACTAAGTCGTTTAGCTATATAGACTTTACATTAAATACACATTTGATATTTCGAGCTGAGTTTAACTTGCTTATATCTTTCTCGAAATATGTGTTGGAAAGCTTTTTGTTTTAACTACGTTCATCATTATTCTTTATGAAAGTCAAAAGATGATCATGTGAAAATATCCTTGTAACATCTTGCATGATTTGTTTGAGACAGTCATTTGATGTAGACTCGGAATGTTTCGTATTGATCATTCGATTACTTGAAAATTTCTTATAAGCTAATAGTTTGTGTGAGACATATATTGTCGTCTTCTAAGAATGTTTCAATGATTGAAATGGGAGTTTATAAAAATTAATCATTGTCTGGATATAGCATAGTACGCATACCCGTATGCAAACTGTTGTAAGAATAATTCTTGTCCGGGAACCATGTATGCATACCTGTATGCGAATGGTTTTAACTGTCAAAGTACGGGAACTAAGTTTGCGTGCCCGTTGAAAACTGTTTCACCTGAGTTCGATCTGGAACTACAGTATACGTACCCGTTTACGAACTGTCGGAAAAGATCAAGTCCAGAACTTAAGTTTATGTACCCGTTCGCAAACTTATGTGGTTAAATTTTAAAATCGGTTAAGTATGATTTCATACTCATGAACAAATACATTTATATATTAAGGAATGTAATATTTGCAAACTGTGGCTAAAATGTTCATTAACTGATTCTTTTGAATCAAACCGGTTTTGCTTCAATCGTGTCTTGCATACTTCAATGAGAATACAAACAATTGAAAAATTCTATGAGTAATACAATTAGATTCACTTGATTATCATTTGATGTAGAAGTGTTAAGATGAACATGGTTAAGACAAAAGTGTTCATATGGCTAACTTCATTTAACCACTGTTGAGCCAAATCAATATACATGTTTAGGTACGGTTACCCATATCTAAATGAAGGTATATTTTATTTGTGTGTAACAAGCTAAGACCATCTAACAGTGGAGAGATATTTCCTTGGTTTTGAGCAAGCTTAGATTGAATCTTACATCAGGTTTTCATCCAAAGGTGAATATTGAAAAAGAGGGGGTCTAACAACCTCACCCAATATTTCACTTAGTAATATGTATGGACTAGCTCCGATATACTTTCAAGAGAATCAACTAGACAGTCAGACTCAATCTTAAGAAAAGTATATCAAAGAGTTATATCTCAATTTCTCGATTCAATCCGCAATCAAACAAATAGGAATTTGCGAGCCTGATTGAATACAAGAGAAATAACTTGAAAGGTACCAAAGACCAATGTTCAAGGATTAATCAATTTCAATCAACAACCAAAGGTTGGATTTACCAATTGATCGATTCAACGCACAACCTGTGATATTTCAATTATATAACAAATTATAATGCGGAAATGAAATAACACAGGCACCAGAAGTTTTGTTAACAAGGAAACCGCAAAATGCAGAAAAACCCCGGGACCTAGTCCAGATTGAACACCACACTGTATTAAGCCGCTGCAGAAACTAGCCTACTACAAAGCTAACTTCGGTCTGGACTGTAGTTGAACCCTAATAAATCTCACACTAATTCAAGGTACAGTTGCGTTCCTTACGTCTCTGATCCTATCAGGATACTACGCACTTGATTCCCTTAGCTGATCTCACCCACAACTAAGAGTTGATACGACCCAAAGTCGAAGACTTGATAAACAAATGTCTCTCACACAGAAAAGTCTATAGGAATAGATAAATCTGTCTCCCACGTAAATACCTATGAGTTTTGTTCCGTCTTTTGATAAATCAAGGTGAACATGAACCAATCGATAACCAAGACTTATATTCCCCAAGAACAACCTAGAATTATCAATAACCTCACAATAATCTTAATCGATTAACCAAACAAGATATTGTGGAATCACAAACGATGAGACGAAGGTGTTTGTGACTACTTTTATATCTTTCCTATCGGAGATATAAATCTCAAGCCAATCTTACGATTGTACTCAATCACGATAGAAACAGCAAGATCAGATCACGCAATTACAGAGAAAATAGTTGGGTCTGGCTTCACAATCCCAATGAAGTTTTCAAGTCGTTAACCTACATGGTTTCGTGAAAAACCTAAGCTTAAAGGATAATAACCTCTAGTTTATGCAACCAGTATCACACAGGCGGTGTGGGGATTTGGTTTCCCAGTTGCTAGAGTTGTCCTTTATATAGTCTCCAAATCAGGGTTTGTGTTAGAGCATTGTTCGGTCGAACTCGCATGCGTTGCTATATCAAGCATGTGTGTCAATGTTAGTGATCAAAACCATAAGTCTTGATTTCTAGTGTATTATAGATAAGTCTCGGACTAGGATAGAAAGTGTAGTTGAGCTCAAGGACTTCATGGCGATTCATCTTACAAGTAGAAGAACTTCTCGACAAAAAGGTATGTGAATACTTGAACTTATCTATCACTCAAAAGTCTATCTACTCTATCTCCTACTCTTTGAGACAAGAAGTCGTATACTATATATATAGACTTGGATTATACACATTTGGTATTTCGAGCCGAGTATACCTCGCCTATCTATATCTCGAAATATGTGTTGGTAAGCTTTTCGCTTCGATCAAGTTTATCTTTACCATGTGACGAAAGTCATGATATGTTTCAATTATCTTGAAAATTTCTTTGACGAGAAATGGTGTAACAACTATATAACGTCCTCTAAGAATGTTTCAATGATTGAAATGGGAGTTTAGATTTTATAACCAATGGTGGACATAAGCATTGCTGTGGAAACACATTTATGTATAAGTCCTATCCTTGAACCAAAGTTTGCGAACTTTGTTGATCAAGAGAACCGGAAGAATGGCGTGAGCCAAGTCCGCGAACTGCCGAAGTTCTCAAACCCGAGAATTTCTGCTGGAGTTGACAAACTACTTGCGTGAAGCTAAGTCCGCGAACCCAGTCTGCGAACCGGCGAAGTTCTCATACCCGAGAATTTTTATTGGAGTTTGTAAACTCTACCCGGTAACTTAAGTCCGCGAACCAAGTCTGCGAACTTGAGAAGGTTATATATCTGAAGATGATTTCTAAATTTAAACATAAAAAGACTAAGGAATGCATTTTGCAAACCGTGGCTATAAAAGTTCATGAACCGATTCAAATGAATCAAATCATCTTTGCTTCAATTGTGTCTTGTGTATTACATAAGGTTTCCTTGCAATTGAACAACTCTCTAACTAGTTCATTTGAAGTCATTTGAACTAGTTATGGTGAAGAACAACATGGTTGATATGAAATTCTTAATGGCTAACCTTTTGGTTAACTATTGTTGAACCAACAAGTGCATATGTTTGGGTACGGTTAACAACCCCAGAAGCGTGCATTGTCAAGTGTGTGTAACAAGCTATGTTTTCGATCTAACGGTTGAGCAATATTAGCTTGAATCTAAATCAGGTTTTCATATAACGATGGATATTGATTGCTTTGTTACCAAGGTAACTTAATTGCAAACCCTGATTTGAAAGACTATATAAAGGAGACATCTAATATTGTGCAAAACTAATCCCCACACCTCACGCGTGATACTAGTTTGCATACTAGAGTCGGTTCTCCTTTAACCTTTGGTTTTCTTCTTCTAAAACCAGGTTAACGACTTAAAGACTTCTTTGGGATTATGAAGCCAGACCAATACTACTTTTATTGTAGTTGTGTAATCTGATCTTCCATCTTCATTCGTACGAGTACAATCAGATTGATTGGCTTGATATTGATATTACCGATAGGAAAGATATAAAAAGTAATCACAAACATCTTCGTCTCATTGTTTGTGATTCCGCAACATCTTGTTTCGCTGCCATACGATTAATATTGTTGTGAGGTGATTGATAACTCTAGGTTGTTCTTCGGGAATATAAGACCGGATTATCAATTGGTTCATGTTCACCTTGATTATTATCAAAAGACGGAACAAAACCTTTTATGGTTTATCTGTGGGAGATGGATTGATCATTTGATAGACTTGTCTGTGAGACAGATTTGTTTATTGTCAAACCTGTGATTTTGGGTTGTAGCAACTCTTAGTTGTGTGTGAGATCATCTAAGGGAATCAAGTGCGCAGTATCCTGTTGGGATCACAGGCGTAGGGAGTACAACTGTACCTTGGATCAGTGGGAGACTGATTGGGGTTCAACTACAGTCCATTCCGAAGTTAGCTTGGAGTGGGCTAGTGTCTGTAGCGGCTTAATATAGTGTTTGTTCAATTTGGACTATGTCCCGGGGTTTTTCTGCATTTGCAGTTTCCTCGTTAACAAAATTTCTGGTGTCTGTGTTATTTTTGTTTTCGCATTATATTTGCTTATATAATTGAAATAATATAGGTTGTGCGTTTGAATCAATCAATTGGAAATCCGACCTTTGGTTGTTGATTGATAATGATTGATCCTTGGATATTGGTCTTTGGTACCATCCAAGTTATTCCTTGTATTTGATTAGAACTCGCAGTTCTTGCTTGAGTAAATCAAATCAAGAAGAGAGATATAAACTCGTTGATATACTTTTAATTGATTGAGTCTTGTTGATTCTCTTAAAAGTATATTCAAGTTTGTCCATACAGATTGCTAAGAGAAATATTGGGTGGTGTTGTTAGAACCCCGCTTTTTCAGTTTGCAATCTAAGTTACCTTGGTAAGAAAGTATTCAATATTCACCGTTAGATGAAAACATGATTATATTCAAGCTAATATCTTTCAACCGTTAGATCGAACTTAGATTGTTATACACAAATGAAATGTAACTTCATTTAGGTTTGAGTAATCGTACCTAACGTGTACACTTTGTTGGTTCAACAATAGTTTACCAATGGTTAGCCGTACGAGCACTTTCATATCAACCTTATTCATCTTCACCATAACTAATTCAAATGACTCAAATGAACTAGTTAGAGAGTTGTTCAATTTCTTAGATCTTATAGAAGTATACAAGACACAATTGAAGCAAAATCGGTTTGATTCACTCGAATCGATTCCTGAACATTATAGCCACGGTTTGCAAAGATTGCATTCCTTATTATATAAATGTTTTAGTTCATGAACAAACCGATTTTAGAAAGTAACCTACTTAAGTATGAAAATGGGTACGCGTACTTAAGTAACCGGGTTGAGTTTGTTTTTCACTTTCAAACTCCAGTAGAAATTCACGGACGTGAATACTTACCCGTGAACATACTATGTTTATATCCAAAGATGGTTACATGTTCTAAACTCTCATTTCAATCATCGAAACTTTCTTAGAGAATGTTATATAGTTGTTATTCACAAACTATTTTTCATCAAAATGATTTTCAAGTTATTGAAATAATCAACATGACTTTCGTCACGAGTAAAGATGAACTTGGCCAAAGAGAAAACTTATCAACACATATTTCGAGAAATAGATAAGCGAGATAAACTCGGCTCGAAATAGCAAATGTGTATAATCGAAGTCTATATAGCAATACGACTTTTATCTCAAAATAGAAGATAGAATAGATAGACTTTTGAGTGATAGATAAGTTCAAGTCTCTACATAACTCTTTGTTGATGAAGTTCCACAAGTTCCCTTGAGTATTTCTTCGTCTTCATTCGATTAACGTCGTGGAGTCTAGAGTTCAACTACACTTACTATCCTAATCCGAGACTTAGCTATAAGTAGACTACAAATCAATACTTATAGTCTTTGATATAATTTTTCTTAAGATTGAGTCTGACTGTCTAGTTGATTCTCTTGAAAGTATATTGGAGTTAGTCTATACAGATTGCTAAGCGAATGTTTTACTTATAGTGATTTAAACTCAGCTCGAAATAGCAAATGTGTATAATTGAAGTCTATATAGAAATACGACTTTTGTCTCAATATATGAGATAAAATGGATAGACTTTTGAGTGATAGATAGTTCAAGTCTCCGCATACCTTTTGTTGATGAAGTTCCAACAGTTCCCTTGAGTAGTTCTTCGTCTTCATTCGATGAACGTCGTGGAGTATAAAGCTCAACTACACTTACTATCCTGAACCGAGACTTAGCTATAAGTAGACTAGAAATCAATACTTACACTTTTTGCAACTAAACTTGACAAACAAGCTTGAGATAGAAACGCTTGCGAGTTCGACCGAGCAGTGCTCTAACAATATCCCCCTTTGTCAATTTTAGTGATAAAACTATCAATACATATAGAATACAAAATAAATAAACTTTGTAGCTTCTCTTCCAAATGCTTGATCTTCTTGGTTCTTCAACATTACTCGAAATATTCGTCACTTCCAAGTACTCCAATGAATCCAAAGGTATTCAATTCAGCATCATCGTTGTTGAAGATCCGTAGCTATAACAATGAGAAAACAATAGCTCTCAATCATTTTTATACAGTGTCATAGTATTATTACACAACATCAAAGTTCAATTGTATCACAACTTCGACAATAATACTATGGTGATATGTATCACTCCCCCTTAGTCAATACTCCATCTCACATGAAAACCACTCCCGTTGCATAATGATCCGAAAACCATATGAATTTGTAGTGTGAACTACACATTAATTCTCCCCCTTTTTGTCAAGAAAATTGGCGAAGGTACAAAAATTAGTGGGATCCTAATGAAATTTCCATAGAGACACTTCATGACCAAAAGAAAAGAACATAAAAAACTTTTTTTAGATGCAATCATATAGCCGAAACTAAATGTATTCATCAAGGAGTTTATAAAGATACAAGATAACCCCTATAATATTCTATAGCCGCACTCCCCATAAAGATTTCGCAATTAAGCACAAGTTCAATTAAGAACTCTCCCTCATAAAATGTCATTCCAAAAGGAACAACAAGAGCGACCTTACTTTCATAAGAAAAGAAGGATTTCTTTGGACATTACCAAATCACATGAAAACATGAATTTGTATCCAAAAATCTCAATTAAATTAACCACAAGAGAACCCATGATTAATTTAATCGGAAATGCTCACATAAGAAAAGTTACGGAGCCGTACAGTATTTACATAAAAAATATGGATCATGGAAGATCAATAATGGGGAATAAACAAAGATTCATTCTATTCTTCATCACTATTTGCACAATGACATATAATAGACTTTAATCTTTGTAAATAAAAGTTCATCATTTCTTCCATCAATATTTGCATAATGACGTAAAAGTCTTAACTTTTGTTATGTCAAAAGTTCATTCAATCTTTTATCAATACTTGCATACTGACATATGAAAGACTTAACTTTTGACCACGTATGGGACAATCATAGTTCACGGACGCAAACACGCATATCCCATAAAAAGTTGCAATATATGAAACCATAAATATTAATACTGCAAAATCATCTTCCAAATCAACTTTAGAATTTAACTAAATAAATCTAAAAACATTGCAAGATGAAAATCGTTGGAAATAGCTATGTGTACTCACAATAATGGTTATTCCAAACTCTAGTTATCCTTCTTAAAACACAAGAATAAATTCTCATAAGAAGTTTCCTTGACAAAAATCAAAACTAACTCTAAAACCAAAAACCGATAAAGTACGAAAAATTAATCATCATCTTCATCATCGGAGACCATAAGAGTGGCTTGAATATTATCTATGTCATCCTTGATTTCTGAAAACTTAGTAGCAATCACAAGCAATTGTTCTTGCACATACCTTACCTTGGCACTAATCTTACCTACATCCTTTAGAATTTGATGAAGAAGATTCATGGAAGAGGATTCACTTGAGACATCAAGGGTGTCACACCTTTGCCTCTTACAAGCATTCTCCTTCATACGTTTGAAAGTACATGGGCGAAAAAGCTTGGGAGTTCGAAGAGAGTTGCCGATATTAGCAATAGAGTGTTCAAGGAAAATTTGTCCAATCAAGCAAGGAAAGCCTAACTTCTTGTTGGGTGAAGTCATCGAAACCATTTGAAAAATTATATATCCATAAATATCGAGACTTGGGGTACCCAATTCAAGGAAATATACCAACTCCGCAAACTCGCGACTCCAACGAGAATTTTCAATTGTGGAGGGATAAAGATTAGAGATACCAAGCTTTCCGAACGACATCAAAGCAAGACTAAGATAATTAGTTGGAAACTTTCCTTCATTCCAATTAACACTCTTGCCACAAAGACCATGTGAGATGGTTTCATAAGATGGTCTTTCATCACTTGGTCTAGGAAGGCGAAAATTACCCAAAGGGATTTTGGTAATCTTTGAAATCAACTCTCTATTTACACGAATCCTTTGTCTATTAACCATGGTCTTGAATTCCATGTCGTCATGATTAACATCATAGATGTTAGCATAGAAGATTCTTGTAAGAGTGTCAAAACTTTCACCAAGACCATCAAAGATATTTCCAACATTGAATTTTCCAAAACAAATTAAATCCTCTTTATGTCCACTAATAAAATACAATTTCTTTTCTAGAATAAATCCATTAGATGAAATCCTTTCAAAAACTCTAGCACAAGAATTATTGACAAATCTTATCCTAAGAGAATTTTGGTTTATAGGAAAATTCATGCTAGAAGATGAAGATCCCAAGTTTTTTGAAACCATAAAATTCATCATCAAATCTAGAAATTGGAAAGAAATAGGAAGAAAACACTTACTTGGAATGAACCCTTGAATACCCTTTTTCTTATTTTTTTCCCCAAAGATGATTTAATGGAGGAAATACATGAACCCTAGAACGTCCACGTACGCGGACAAGATGGGAGAAGGAATAAGGTACCCGTACCGCTCCTTTATATATACCCATAGATGGGCTTGGACCCATTTCTGAACCGCGACCCACAAAGGAAATATAGGATTTTCTTTGATGTTCAAACACCAAGGATGTACAACTCGTGAAAACACACATTCGTGTGAAAAGACGGTGCAGTAGAAAGCTTATTCAAACATCTTAAGAAGGACAGAATAAAACATTAACCCAAGCATACACAAATCAAACCATTTCTTGCCCCATCTCAAGATATATACAAATGCAGTAGTGCCAAACAAGTTACCAAGTGGCAAGAATTGCAGAGAGACCCTCATGCACCATTTACGGTTGATATTTGTGAACAATACCAGTGATATAATCAGGGTTAACAGAGCTTTTTAACTTTCTTTTCATACGACCAGAAAGAATATTTTTCTGACATCTTAAACCTGTATCAACAACACGAGAGCTCGTTTCATTGAACTCACTTGACTAGGTCCTGGGGGTTTTCTGCATTTGTGGTTTCCACGTTAACAAAACTTTTGGTGTATGTGTTATTTCTTTTTCGCATTATATTTTTTATATAATTGAAATATCACAGGATGTGCGTAGTTAAATCAATTGGGAAATCCAACCTTTGGTTGTTGATTGAAATTGATTGACACTTGAACATTGGTCTTTGGTATCGTTCAAGTTATTTCTCATGTCAATCAGGCTCACAGATTTCTATCTGTTCGATTGCATATTATATTGAGAAATTGAGATATAACTCTTGGATATATTTTTCTTGATTGAGTCTGACTGTCTAGATGATTCTCTTGGAATTATATTGGAGTTAGTCCATACAGATTGCCTAAACGAAATATTGGGTGTGATTGTTGTACCCCCGCTTTTTCAATTAGTATCAGAGCAGGCAAACACGTTTAAGACCTCATAAGTCTGTGTTTGTAGCAATCTAACTTTATGGATAGATGTACTATCTCAAAAAACGCATCACCGGTTCAGAAACGTTCTGACTTGGTTCAAAGCTATGCTTCTCCTGAGAAAGCTATCACATCTTCTCCATTATCTGAAACTGTGTATAACTGGGTAACACGCCTAGATGAACAGTTGGATGATCTTTCGGATTAAAGTGATTCAGACGATGGATACGATGTTGATGAGGAAGTCTCGAAATACATCAAGCTTTTTGACCATCTCATAAAGAAAAAGAAGTCAACATCTTGCTTGGCTGAATTTCTGACCCCTCTCTGTCTAGAAAACAAGAAAATGAGAAAACTCTTTAAAGGTTACGATTGTGGATATAATCTCTTACAATCCCTTCTTAAAGATCGTGAAGAATATGTGCATTCGACGAATTCTAAATGTGAAAATCTTCGTCGAGTTCTCTTATGTTGAAAGAAGAACTTGCTGAATCTGAAGCTAGATGTATCTCTCACAATGTTGTTTTAAAGACAGATAAAATGTTTTCTCTCACGAGAGAAACAATTAGAGACTGAGCTTTCTGCTGCTCAGAACAAGGTAAATGTGCTGGAAGAAAACTTGAAGAAGTTTAATATTTTAGTTCAACGAAATTATCTACTATGGTGGGAGCTTGTAAGAAACATCGTGATACACGAGGTTTGGGCTTTGAAGGAATGGACGCTCCTAGCATTAGCAAGATTGATTTTGTTTGTACTAATAGCAATTTCCTGCAAAAAAAATTCACTAATGGAAAAAGTGGAAAATTACCTTATGCGGCAGAAGCGTCAATGAACAAAGTCAACCTCTTGTTCATATGAGAAAGTTTAATAACATTCTCTTCAGATGTTCTTATTGCGGAAACAAAGGTCATCTTGAGAACAGATGTCATTTTCGTTTGCGGAATAAAAAACTTCATAAAATTCTTATTTGGATGTCTAAGAAAGTAATCAAACTTGTTTCTCATATTATTTGCATGTAAAGATAACACACAGGCTTTTTACAATTGCAAAAATAATTGTGTTATAAGGACAAATGACTGCGTTTGTGATCCAATGAGTAAGGAAACTTCTTCAAACTCTTCTTCCGTGGCTAAAGGAAGTGTTGGATCAAAAGGGTCAATCGTTCCTGAATATATTCATATCAATAATCGTGTTTCGGAACTCAAGACCAGTATAAATAGACTCGGGGGTAGCATTAAGAAGGCAAGGAAGGAAGCAGCTCCAGGTATCTCTTGTCCTCCTCTTGTTAATTCTCTTGAGACTAACTCTATTGACTTCCCTGATGATGTTCAAGAAAGAAAAGGGGAAAATGTAAATACCCTTGATGAGCTATATGCTCGTCGAATTACAACTTGACTGCTTACAAGTGTGCATCCTCTTTGAGACCGTGTGGGGATGCTCATAATTCTCAAGAAGTTATCTTCTTCTTGACAAAGTGATCTTTGTTGTGTCTATTTTTTTCGGTTTAAAATTAAAATGATCATCTTACTGCTGATCCCTGCTCCGTTATTTATTACATGATGATCAATAACTCATGAGTAGATTCTCTTTGTTGCTCACTTTGAAAATCTTCGTTCTGTTTTTCCTTAATGACAGTTGATTTGTTGACTATCAACAATTAATTTTTTATTTATTTCCGAGATAAGATTTTCAGTCATAATTTAGAACTTGTTTTTGATGCTATCAAAACGTACTTCTAAAAATAGATTCCATTGGATCATTTGTTTTGAATTTGGTTCATAACCACGAACGTAAGTGCACCCAACCCATTACAAAACGTAAACGAGTAACCCTAGGGTTTGCCTATGAAAATCTCGTATATATATATATCATAGATTCCTTCTTATGATATATGCTCGTTCCGTAACATCAAGATCACTCTTGTGATATTATGGAGTGCACAATGGATGGATGCAAAAAGTAAAACAAAGTTGAAGAGGGAAAAGTCATTGAGTTTCACGAGAACTCTGTTTTCATAACCCGCTATCATGCAGTCGACCATGAAAACGATCTTCCAGTTCATATTTCATCTCAATTGGTTGGAAATCCTCTTCAAGATTTCGAGGTTGTTCGTGGTCAACTTGAAATTGCAACATAAATCTTGAGTTTCTGAAGATTGAACTGAAGAAAGCAACTAACGAACTTGTTTTTTTTCGATCCCTGGTTGCTGCTTATGTCTAAAGTTTTTTTTTTTTTTTTTGGTTCTTGTTTTGTCTAAGAAACTTCTTATGAGAATTTATTCTTATGTCTTAAGAAGGATAACTAGGGTTTGGAATAACATATTGCTGCTTATGTATAAATTTTTTTTTTTTGTTCTTGTTTTGTCTAAGAAACTTCTTATGAGAATTTATTCGTATGTCTTAAGAAGGATAAATAGGGTTTGGAATAACATATATTGTGATTACACATAGCTATTTACAGCGATTTTCATCTTTCAATGTTTTAGATTTATTTATTTAAATTCTTAAGTTATTTGGACGATGATTTTGCAGTATTAATCTTTATTGATTTTATATATTTCAAAAAATGTTATGTGATAAGTGTTTACGTCCGTGAACTATGATTGTCCCATATATGTCAAAAATTAAGTCTATTATGTCATTATGAAATATATTGATAAAAGATAGAATGAACTTTTGAGTATTCCGAAGTATTGATCTTTCCCTGATCCACTTTTATATGAAAGCACTGTATGGATCTGTAAGTTTTCTTATATTGAGTATTTCCGATTAAATTAATCATTAAGGTTCTTTTGTGGTTAATTTAATGGAGTTTTCTGGATACAAAATCATGTTTCATGTGATTTGTTAATGTCCAAAAGAAATCCTTCTTTTCTCGTAAAAGTAAGGTCGCTCTTGTTGTTCCTTCGGAAATGACATTTTAAAGGGGAGAGTTCTTAATTGAACTTGTGCTTAATTGTCATATCTGTGTGGGGAGTGCAGCTGTGGAATATTGTAGGAGTTATATTGTATCTTTATAAACTCCTTGATGAATACATTAAGTTTCGATTATGTGAAATCATCGAAACAAAGTTGATATGTTCTCTTTTAATCATGAAGTATCTTTATGAGAATTTCATTGTGATCCCATTAATTTTCGTACCTTTGCCAATTTATATTGACAAAAAGGGGGAGAATTATTTTGTAGTTCACACTACATACATATGGTTTACAGATCATTATGTAAGGGGGAGTGGTTTTCATTGTGAGATGAAGTATTGACTAAGAGGAGTGATACATATCACCGTAGTATCATTGTCAAAGTTTTGATACAATAGAACTTTGATACCGTGTAATAATACTATGACATTGTATAACAATAATTGAGAACATCTATTTTCTTATTGTTATGGCTAAGATCTTCAACAATTATGATGCTGAGTTGAACATGTTCAGAATCACTGGAGTGCTTGGAGTGACGATGAATGCAAGGAATGTTGAAGAACCAAGGAAATCAAGAATTTGGATGAGAAGCTACAAAGTTTATTTATTTTGTAATCCATATATGTTAATAGTTTTGTCACTAAAATTGACAAAGGGGGAGATTGTTACAGCACTTCTCGGTCGAACTCGCAAGCGTTGGTATCTCAAGCTTGTTTGTCAAGTTTAGTTGTTAAAACTATAAGTCTTGATTTCTAGTATACTTATAGCTATGTCTCGGATTAGGATAGAATGTTGTTGTATTACTACAACAAATTAACAAACAGAAGGATAAAATTGGTGATAAACACCTCCTAAATCAATTGATTAAGAAAATTTCAAAATGTTCAAGCCTTCCCGATAATACACATGTGAGCTTGGCGACACAATTTACAACTATTTGATGATGAATCCCAGCTTCACAGAACATATTACTCCACCAACCAGTTGCACACAACTTGAATTTCCACCGCAAGAAGTCAATTCTCAATAAGAAATTTAGACTGACCTCTTCCTGTTTATGTATACCAACGCCAACTTTAAACCATTCACCATAGACAATTTGTGCATCATTAAGTAGAACAGGACAAGAAAATTCCCCCAGATACGTGTAACACCAATGAGGATATTGGGTTAAATTGCATGTGTATACCTCCAGCAATTGAGTAAAATGTATATCCCAGTAAAATATGTGCAAATAAATCCAAGTGGAATGTAAAATCTGGAGCACACCACCTGCTTGTCTATCAACTATAACTATGAGTAATTCCACAGGAAAAAGCTTTGCAGAAATATACAAGAGTATATCGTCTTTCCCACCATTGAAACTCCACCATTGGGTACAAATACAAGGTTCATTTTGAGCATAAAGCAAATAACACAGTCCACCATAGAGCAAGTTAGAGTTCAAAAAAATTTCATTAAGCCAATCATAAAAGGAAACACCATCATCAAAACTCTTCAAAACACTATTACACAGTGTATCCAAGAATTCCAGTGCCTCTCCATGTTTAACAATCCATGCCAAAACAAGTATAAAAATTATATTCCTCTATGGAATTTTAACAAACAGTTGCCGCTCATCATAAACTTCAGCATCATTAGCACATAAAAGATAAATTGATTGCATAGATGAAAAATTGGATGTATACCCAAATCTAGAAAGCGATCGAAGAACCAATTTATCAGCACATTTACCTCGATCGAATAACAAACGCGAATCATCAAGTTTGAAGTCGTAACAAGCCATATCTGAAATTTTGATGATGACTGCAATAACATCAGTTTTCTCCACTTTCTCATACTCTAAACTCTCACCAATAGACAAATCCTTCTTTTCATGAAAGAAATTTGAGGAAATTAACCCTAAATTGAGAGAACCTTTTTCATCGTCGACAGCGGAACGAGTTGAAGTAACGACAGTTGAATCTTCTTCAAAGAAATAAGAAGGAATCAACTCTGATTCTGAAAATTCATCAACAGCTGTAGAATCGATTCTCATTCTGCAAGGAGATGTATATGATGAAGCATTATTCCTAATAATCATGAGTGATGTCACCCTCTAAAATGCCTTGGTTAGCTTTTTTAACCACCTCTGTAGTCTGCGATCTCGATCTACGACGTCCTTGTTCGTCAAATAATACCAATGACACTTAGAGCAAACATCTAATTTCTCTGATGTTATCCTTTCCAACTTCATTATAGGTACTAGTTTTCCATTCATTTCAACCCATTTTTCATCTATTAAATCAATGATAGGAAAAAAAAGAAATTGAGTGGATAGATCGGCTCTGATGCCAATTGTTGTATTACTACAACAAATTAACAAACAGAAGGATAGAATTGGTGATAAACACCTCCTAAATTAATTGATTCAGGCCAGATCTGTGCAAATATGCACAACCAACAATGGTTTCATTTCATAAACTGAATAAGATTTTCATTACACGGAATCTTGAGTATATAAAGCTATGTCACTCTCTAAATACTGACGATCACTAACAATCCACGTGGGCTAATCTAAACCAACCATTAACCCTAACTGAATATTATTAAAGACATACACTAATGTTATATGGGCACTCCTAAATAACTACTAATAGCACACATCTTGGTAGCCCCTACATTCTATACTACGACAAATTTGTGTAGTTGAGCTTTAGAATTCACGACGTTCATCGATTTAAGATGAAGATCTACCAAGGGGATATTGGAGGAACTTCATCAACAAAAGTTATGTGGAGAATTGAACTCATCTGTCACTCAAAAGTCCATTCTATTCTATCTCCTATTGAGACTAAGTCGTACAGCTATATAGACTTTACATTATACACATTTAATATTTCGAGCTGAGTTTAACTCGCTTATATATTTATCGAAATATGTGTTGGAAAGATTTTTTCTTTAACTACATTCATCATTATTCTTGACGAAAGTAAAAAGATGATCATGTGAAAATCGCCTCATAACATCTTACATGGTTTGTGTGAGACAGTCAATTGATGTAGACTCGGAATGTTTTGTATTGATCAATCGATCACTGAAAATTTCTTATTAGCTAATAGTTTGTGTGAGACAGCTATTTTCGTCTTCTAAGAATGTTTCAATGATTGAAATGGGAGTTTAGAACAATTAATCATTGTCTGGATATACCACAGTATGCATACCTGTATGCAAACTGTTGTAAGAATAATTCAGGTCCGGGAACCAAGTATGCATACCCGTATGAAAACGGTTTTAACTGCCAAAGTCCGGGAACTAAGTTTGCATACCCGTTTGCAAACTGTTTCACCTGAGTTCGGTCTGGAACGATAGTATGCCCACCCGTTTGCGAACTGTCGGAAAAGATCAAGTCCGGAACTTAAGTTTTCGTACCCGTTTGCAAACTTATGTGGTTAAGTTCTAAAATCGGTTAAGTATGATTTCATACTCATGAACAAATACATTTACATATTAAGGAATGCAATCTTTGTAAACCGTGGCTAAAATATTCATGAACTGATTCTTTTGAATCAACCTGATTTTGCTTCAATTGTGTCTTGTATACTTCTATGAGAACATAAACAATTGAACAACTCTATGAGTAACACAATTAGATTCATTTGATTATCATTTGATATAAAAGTGTTAATATGAACATGGTTAATACAAAAGTGTTCACATGGCTAACTTCGGTTAACTATTGTTGAGCCAACTCAATATACACGTTTAGGTACGGTTACCCATATCTAAATGAAGGTATATTTCATTTGTGTGTAACAAGATAAAACCATCTAACGGTGGAGAGATTTCCTTGGTTTTGTGCAAACTTAGATTGAATCTTAAATCAGGTTTTCATCCCATGGTGAATATTGATTACTTTGTTACAAAGTTATCAAACCCTGATTTGAATACTATATAAGGGAGAACTCTAGCAACTGAGAAACCTAATCCACATACCTCATGTGTGATACTAGTTGCGAACAGAGTCGATTCTCCTTTAACCTAGGTTTTTCCTAAAACCATTATAGGTTAACGACTTGAAGACTTCATTGGGATTCTGAAGCCAAACCCAACAATTTTCTCTGTAGTTGCGTGTTCTGATTTTACTTGTTCTATCGTATTGAGTGTTATCTTCTTTAAGATTTTCTCGAGATTTATCTCCGATCGGTGAGATATAAAAATTAATCACAAAGCTCTTCGTATCATTCTTTGTGATTCCACAATAACTTGTTCTACTACCATATAGTTAAGTTATTGTGAGGTGATTGATATTTCTAGGTTTTTCTTCGGGAATATTAGACCATATTATCAATTGGTTCCTGTTCAAATTTGATTTATCAAAAGACGGAACAAAACTTCATAGGTATTTCTGTGGGAGACAGATTTATCTATCATAATAGATTTTTTTGTGGGAGAGATATTTTTTTATCAAGTCTTCGACTTTGGGTCGTAGCAACTCTTAGTTGTGGGTGAGATCAGCTAAGGGAATCAAGTACGTAGAGTCCTGCTTGGATTCAGAGGCGTAAGGAACGCGAATGTACCTTAGTTGAAGCCTTACCCTAATTCCAGTAAGTGTTTTTTTCTTTATTTTTTTAATAGAATATGCATTTACGCATGTCTTTTTTTAATAGATCATGCGTTCAGTGTTTACTGACACCTTTATTTCTTGTTTTTACTTTCTTTTTCATACGAAAGGAAGGTTATTAATACTAAAGCTTCTTCTCGATCTGAGAGAAATTATCCAGAGTTTATTTTTCTTAGAGCCCAGTCGAGTGTCTCTCTAACCGACATATCTGATCCATAGGTATGGTCTGACCATTGTGCTCGAGTTGACTCAATTGAGTTAGATAAGGACCATGCTCTCCAGTTATTTCTTGATTCCTCTCGACCCGTCGACTTCGTGCCTTTAGCACCTGTTGGTATTCCAATTGCTCAATCTAGATATGCTTCGAAGCTTGCTGCGGTAATTATTACCTTTTCGTTCGAGTTAATCAATAATAATTCAACGAGATTTTCATCAGTTGCTCTCAACTTTTCTTGCGAACTTAATTTTCAATTTTTTAACTGATGGATGAGTTTACTAGTGTTTTTTTCGTAGGATATATCTGAAGTAAAAGTTTAATGAAGATACCATCTCAGTAAACCTTTCCAGACTCTATGTTCTCAGCTGAAAGATAAATTAGAGCTCGAGGGAGTGAATAATAATGAGTTATCTGAAATTTTAAAGAAAAGTAAAAAAGATCTGAGAGGCAGACTGGTTTCAAGAAAATTTTGAAGGCAACCTCAGTATAGTCTTTCCATCAATAATGTATTTGGCTTTTTAGCATGTTTGTTTATTCTTGGTTTTGTCCTCCTATTTGACTATCACCAACGGTTTAAGCAGACCAGTAGCCTTTTTCAAGCCTTCTCTTTAAAAAGAAAAAAAGAAAAAAAAACCAACACCTATGTAGAGCATTGTAGGTGAATGAAAGTGGTCGTTTTGTAGTATTTGTTGTAGCAAAAGTGTTCCTACAACACTCCTCGAGATTTATATTGAAAGATATAATCTTAACCGTTAAGTGAGTGAAGATTTATACCTGATGGATAAATTGTAGATCGTTTAGACGACTCATAATTTCCTCGTGATGCGTTCTTGATGATGAAGAGTTTCCATCTCAGCTCTCCAATGATCTTGGCTTTCTAAATATTATTGATGAATGAAGAGGGGGGGGGGGGGGGGGGGGGTACCTGCAAGGACACTCCGATGCCTCAATGAGTAAGAGGTCTAAGCAGGTTTTTGTGGAGAGAAAATAATTAGAAAATGTTTACCTTTCTAGTTGAAATTTCTCCTCTATTTATAGGTTGTAGAAGGTATGCATCAAGTCAATTACATGTCTGCATTCATTTTGATAATGTACCTAGACCAAACACTCTTCTGGTTCATCTTTATTTAAAATCAGAATTATGTATCTAGACATTAAAAATGTACTTAGTCTAATAAATAATTTATATTCATCCCCTCCTTCCAGGATGATCATATTAATTAATGTATTTTGACTAAATACACATCTAGATTAGTTCTAACTTCCTGGTTTTAATTTATGCCTGGTCTTACCATCAACAAATTCATCCACTTTTTAGGATACAATGAATTTAGTCACCTTCAATAAAGGCCAACATATTAGGTGTTTAACCCTTAATGGATGTAGGCTTCAATCCATGACTCAATTAAATGTTTTTGTTTAAGGCTAATGGGCTGAAGATCTTATTAAACCCATTCCATATTTACGTGGTCCAAACATCGCCCCCTCATAATTCCCAACTTTTTGGTGGATTAAGAAGAGTGTCCTGGATCAGTTGCTTCATAGTTGTACTCTGACGCCCCCAAGCTACTTGTTGAAGTGACATGGTAGTCTGCTTGCGAACAAGGTTGCACTTGGTGTTGGTGTTGCAGGATGAGTTTTCTGAGTTTAATACGAGCGAGTCTTGATGATTGTACTTGCTGCTGTAACAAGTCTTTTTGTTGCATTATGACAAGGTATTTTCTTTGCAATGTGGCAAGGCAACTACATCGAATTCTATAACATGTTGGCACTTCTCTTGGATAATGTATGGGTCTTTTGGATCAACAATTATTGTTGGTCTCATTTTTGAGAGCAGAGTTCCTGGTTGCATTGGCGCAAAACTTGGTGAATTTTTTTGCTTACTGAGAGTAAGACTTAAGTATCCACTTGTGAGGTGAGGATGTAGATGCCTGCATATGGAAGACTTTCTTCTCGTATTGTGGTTGCGGTATAATTTCACTGTTCAGAAAAAGCTAGCATATTTCTTCAGTGAAATATAGGTCTTTCTGCATAGATCGGTAAATGCATATGAAAATACTCAAATTGATGTTCCAACGATGATGGTGATGCAGAGACGTGATCTGCAACTTTTAGATAGTTGTAAAATATCACAACTACTCATGCATTAAGAGCTTGATAAGTGATGTTCTTCTGATGCTTTCTCGAGTGATGCTTCACTATATATCATACCTAACCAGTGGAGCATGAGGTAAAATATGAAACTCATTCCTTTGATATCTTCATATTATATAGCTTCTTTTTTTTTCCTCTTCTCCTCGCTCTTTTTCTCCATGTCCAACAAGACCTCTTCATGCAAATATTTTTTATTTTATTTTTCCTCTTTTTCTCCATCTCCAAGGATGCTTCTTCATGCAAATGATTTTTTTTTACCATTTTTTAAAGCTTCTTTCTGCAAATATACATAATATATATATTTTTTATTTTCCATTTTCGCTCCCGCTCCAACAAAGTTTCTTCATGCATTTTTTTTAATTTGCTCCATAAAAGCTTCTTCGCAAAATAACTTTTGTTCGTTCCAGCTCCGACAAATCTTATATATGCAATTTTATATTCTTTATTATTTTAGCTCCAGCTCCAGATCGGCCAGCAAAACTTTATAAGGTCATTGTTATTCTTAAGCCTGCGCTAAACCGGTTTAGGTTTAGCTTGCTCGCAAATTTGCGCAAGTATTGACTAAGACCGTGCAAGGAATATTTTTTGAAATATTTCCTATAATCAAAGCCAAGTTGGTTTGGTTCTCACTCCCCTGAGATGGGGTTCCGTTGCCAATGGAACATAGTACTTGCTATTCTTGAGCCTGCGCTGAACCGGTTTAGCTTGCTCGCAAATTTGCGCAAGTATTGACTAAGACCGTGCAAGGAATATTTTTTGAAATATTTCCTCTAATCAAAGCCAAATTGGGATCGGTGCTAGCTGTGCGAGAGTTATTGTTTAACATCTCTGACTAGTATGCCCGAAGTTTATGTCTGATCTTAGCTATGCGAGTGTTATTGTTAAACGACTCTGGCTAGTATCGAAGTGTGTGCATCATGCATTTTTTATGAATTGTGCACTTGTATGTAAATTATGCATTTGTTATAGGACTATGGAATACGAATATTGCAAACAAATTAAGCAATCGTTTAGGTTTACCTTATGAGGAATGGATCCAACATCGCAAATATGCATCCCGTAGTCAATTGTGAACTATTTCCAAGTTTCCGAAGTTCCAAGTTTTGGGCTCCATTTTGCTGCTCTTCACTCAATATAACTTCCCTTTTGCTAGCTTATCTATCAGGTATGGTCTTCCCCGGACGCCCCCAATTGTTCGAGTATCGTGAATAAAACTCGCAACGGTGTGTAGGTCCATTTTTTTTAAACTCGTTCAAGTTTTAACTTGTATCCATATGATGTACCAAGGGCGAATGTGCAAGCAAGTAACTCTGGAATTGGAGTAGAGACATAATGAAGATTTTTTCCTCTGATTTGCTGTGAGTATACAACTTGAGATTGCTGATATTTGCGAGGCTAGGCTAGAGAACGTGTGCGAATTGAATACATTGATCGTGCTGCAACTGAGGTCGAAAGTTGATGTTCATGTCACATATTGTTGATGACAACCCTTTCCATATGCATCGATATACACGTGTCATTATTTTATCTAGCATACGAAGAATTCATCCGTAACGAGATACATTGGAGACTATTTCCATAAACAACATCCATGGAAATTTTCTCTTATTTGAAGGCGAAACTTTCCATAATACTTTTTCTGATTTTCGAGGTATTCCCCTCGACTCTGGTTGTCAAGGAAATTCTCTCGCTCCCACCTGTTGTTCATCCAATGGCTAGATACCTATTGTCGTTCAAATTCTACGATGGCGTGATGCCTTTTATAGCCATCATTTTTCTTTGATACATTACTTGCTTCAGGAGCTTGCCTTTCTGATGATTCAGGTGTCGTATCATGATCACTTCGTACCCGTCGCGCTCGTCAACCCTCATGTGAAGATCATGCACGCTGGTGTAAAGCAATACTTTTATTACTTGTTTGCGGTCTCTTACCCAGTGAGGCCTTCAATAGTCAGTTTTCTTTATCTCACTCATGCAATATTTCACACAGACTCATATCTACGAGTGTTAATCCGTCCGATCCACTTGCACAATACGCGAGGCTACATGAAAGCCTCTATTGGCAAGGGAGTTTGGATGTGAATTTAACATGTTTGTTTGATGTTGATCTAAATATCATGGGTGATCAACATCGCTCCGAGTTTGTTGTATTCTCGCATCGGCATTGCCCTTCACATCGCTCTGACTTGCTTGTGATGTAGCAATGAATCTTGATTTGTATTTCTAAATATTCTTTCTCTGCCCCACGGTGGGCGCCAAAAGATGTTGTAGAAAAAGTGTTCCTACAACACTCCTAGAGATTTGTATCGAAAGATATAATCTTAACCGTTAAGTGAGTCAAGATTTATACCTGATGGATGAATTGTAGATCGTTTAGATGACTCACAATTTTCCTCGTGATGCGCTCTTGATGATGAAGAGTTTCCAACTCATCTCTCCAATTATCTTGGCTTTCTAAATATTATTGATGAATGAAGAAGGGGGGTACCTGCAAGGACACTCCGATGTCTCAATGAGTAAGAGCTCTAAGCAGGTTTTTGTGAAGAGAAAATAATTAGAAAATGTGTACATTTCTAGTTGAAATTCCTCTTCTATTTATAGGTTGTAGAGGGTATGCATCCAGTCAATTACATATCTGCATTCATTTTGATAATGTACCTAGACCAAACACTCTTCAGGTTCATCTTTATTTAAAATCAGAATTATGTATCTAGACATTAAAAATGTACTTAGTCTAATAAATAATCTATATTTATCCCCTCTTTTCAGGGTGATCAAATTAATTAATGTATTTTGACTAAATACACATCTAGATTAGTTATAACTTCCTGGTTTGAATTTATGCATGGTCTTACCATCAACAAATTCATCCACTTTTTAGGATACAATGAATTTAGTCACCTTCAATAAAGGCCAACAGATTAGGTGTTTAACCGTTAATGGATGTAGGCTTCAATCCATGACCCAATTTATTTATTTTAATATGAAATATAGATATTATTGAATTAAGCATGAGATTCTAATCGAGTTTCATCAACTGCAATAGTAGCCATAAGCCAAGATGGCAGATTAAGATGCCATTCTTGTGAACTAGGAAAACAAAGATCTTTTTTCGCTATATTTTCTGCAACATTATTTTCTTCACGATGGATAAAACTACACTTCCATGTGGTAAAACTATTAAGAAGATAAATAGAGTCTCCTATTATGCCTGCATTGGTCCACTTGACTGCTCCCTGAATCCCATTGATTGCATTCACTACACTTTGGTTGTCTCCCTCCAAATGTATGTGTGTAATTCCTTTCTCCTTCGCCCATTTAATTGCTCCATAAGCCGCCAATGCTTCAGCCTGTTCTGAGTCTAGTGCTCATGTGCATTGTCTCCTAGCTCCATGGCTTGCACCTGAAAAATCACGGCTTATTAGTCCAAATCCAGCTTGATTATTAAACTTGGAGAAAGCTGCATCAAAATTGACTTTGATATCTGGAGAGTCAGGTTTTCTCCAGATTTTAGTTCTAACTGCCTGAGTGTTTACTCTTCTGACAGGAGAGGAGACAGCTTGTACTCTTGTCCAGTCAGCCATATGGGTTTTAGTACTTACCACAATATCATTAGTTTTAACCTGCAAGTTATCAAATACCACACAACACCTGGATTTCCAAACATGCCACATAGTAAACAAACATTTTTGAATTGAGCAACATTAGTAGGTCTGTTTTGAGTATTGTTATCAAACCAGAGTTTCATCCAGTGATGAATGTCCTTACCCTGTAAGACCTGCAAACAACTAGCATCAATAACAGCCAGAACAGAAGAGAAAATGTGACAATCTAAGAAAAGATGTTGCAGATTCTCCTCATGATTTCTACAAAAAGGGCAAAGAACTTCTTGATATCTTGTGTCTAGAAGTTTTTTCCCTAATAGGAAGACAGTTATGAAGGAATTTCCACAAAAAGTGTTGAACTTTAATTATCAGGTTGGTTTTCTATAAAGCCTTCCAATCAATGTCATTACTATTTTGTGGATCCATGATCCAATTAAGTGTTTTTGTTTAAGGCTAACGAGCTGGAGATTTTATTAAGCCCATTCCATATTTACGTGGTCCATACAGCATTCATTGATACGGTCACAATCACATGTGAGAAAGTAACCAAGCATCCGAATCTAATGTGGATCTGAGGAAGTGATGCATGATCTCAACTTTATCAGCATATGGATCACTAGTTTGATGCGAGGGACTATTATCTTGATCTTAACTTCATTTATCATGTCATGTTGATAACCGATAGGAATTTGAACTTTAGTTGTGAAAATTAAATGAAAATCCTCTTTCATTCTTGTTTCTGGTCTCCATGTCCAATAAGTTACAAGTACATGACCCAACATTTTGGACTCAAAGACGGGAAAGAAAAGAACAGAAAAGGAGATTTTAAAAGTAAGAATGCTAGTAGCATATATCAGACGAGGGATTCCCTCACATTTTTATTATCACATTATCTTACATGTTGGGCGTCATTTTTATGAATTAAAACTAAACCGTAACGGATTTGAAACTAATACTTTGGAGATATGTTACCATTACATAGCTCTACTTTCCTACCGAAATATAACACCATCATCTACTACTCTGAAAATGAGCCGTCGAAAATCTGCGAATTTCTGGCCGTCGAAATTATGACCGGTAGATTGTGAGATTTTATATTTAGGAATGTGCTCATTTTTGGTAGGCATGTAAAACTTGGTAAGAGGAACACATCCTCAAAATATTAGCTTCAAATCCGTTACGGTTTGATTTTTATTCACAAAAATAACGTCCAATATGTGAGATAATGTGATAATAAAAGTGTCAAGGAATCCTTCCTCCATATATCACACGTCAAATTGATAATGGAATGCATCCCACTCAATCACTCACCCTCCCAGGAGTTAATCACAAGATAATCTCTGTTTCTTCAGGATGCAAATTTGTTGGCCGAGAAAATTGAAAACATCTTTGAGACAAACTAGCGAGAAATTTGGGTTTGGAAGTTCAAATTTTAAGGCCATTTTTTAAATTGAAGCCGATATGTCAACCAAAAATACACAACCAGAAAGCTGATGTGAAGAACCCCACCAGTGACTAAACTTTTAAGTCATGACTTTCATGACCTATTCATATCCACTTGAGGCGAGTACCGACTAGTTATGATGGAATTACTGTCGGTGGCCACCATTAATATAAAACCCGAATTAAAGTTGATATTACTGTTCCCAAATCAAAATTTGTGGTGGTAATGAAACCATAATTCCGAATCAAGACGTTGATTTTAATTGGTAATGAGATCACCAAAAATTAGAAAATTAGTATCTAAAACCATCCATATAGGGAACTTTTTTTTTCTTTGTACCCTACATGTTTATCGACTAGTTTAACATTTCAGTATCAAAGGTCCCATTAAGCCAAAAAGATGGAATTGTTTACTCATCTTAACGTTAGCTTTTAGCTTTAACAGTAACGTGAAGTACGAGAGTTTTTTCTTTCACAAAATTGGTTAAATTCACCAAGATCAATAATTTCTGGGTGAAACGAATATGTAAATTTGATATTGTTTAAATGGACAAAAATAGTCAAAATGTAAATAGTTTCATCTTACCAATTTTCGAATGTTTTTTTTTTTATTTTTAATTTATATCAGGATGCATCCAGTTTCATCCTCCTTCTTTTTTAAATTTAAACCAGGATAAATCCAATTTCATTCTTCCTTTTTTTCTTGTGTCCATTTCACCCATACTAATTTTTACTCATCCATTTGAACCATGTTTTAAAAATATTTAGACAAATAATCCATTTTCCGCTTTCCTTTTGGCCAACCGAGTTATTTCTTTTCAACCCTCATTAATTTTGGTGTCTCCAACTATAAATACTTCTATTGCACGAGCAACGCACTTATTAGTTGAGTACGCATCATTTAAGCTTCTAAGCAGATCCATGCGACTCAGGGTGTGAACGGGACTAGCCTCAGCCCCATACAAGGGACCATGCCTCGTACAGTGATCAGTGTTAAAGTGTTGACTACCAGGATTACCATATTCCTAATTCATGTCCCACCATTAGATTAAGGTGACTGGTCAAACATTTGCCACGATTTAGATATCAACGGCAGACAAATTAGAGGTGGTTACAAAAGAGAACATTGATTAAGCGCGGAAAAGAGAACACCGACACTTTCTAGTCCGTTTTTGTAAGCGCGGAAAATGTTAACAGTACGGCAATAACTCGGCAGTTTGCAAGTTGAGATGTGCTTTTCAGCAAACGTAACACGTGATGGGGACGTCTCTTCGTGAGAATCCAACAATCCATGAGCATCCCCGTACATTGATTTCCTATAGTACTTATTTATTTTAAAGATCAACAATTTATAATCACATAAATGTTAATAATATTATTGAGATTACAATATTAAGGATTAAGAAAAAAAAAATGTTTACAGTTTACCTGATGAAATTGGGATATACCCAAATTAATTGGGGTATATCCATTTTATTTCCATCCAAATTAGTGTGCTAAGGGGTGTCTAAAAGGTGTTAAAAGACCAAATTGCCCAAAAAAAAAACCATGCCGACCAAAAATCCATCCAAAAAATTTCAAAATCCTTTTCCAAAACTCAAACTATGAAACCATATCAAAAAAAGAAAAATCAAATTTGCATTATAAGGGTTTTGAGATTGGGTACTGATGTGATTTTAATTTGTTGTAGAAAATGATAGTAAAACTTCGTTCAACTCGGGCTTGTAAAGATTTGATTTAAGAAAACACTAAAAACAAGGAAAATATATATACAAGATTGTCACAATATTGAGAGATACTAGAACTTCGGATTCCACCATTAATCACATTCAATTGGTTCATATAATGACTCGTAACAATTCTAGCTCTTTTGTTGACTATTTTCTTTGCCAAAAGTATATTTCTAAAACATTAGATGTATATCACAAGCATGGTGTATCGAAAGCTCTTACATCTAAGCATATATCATCAAACGAAATAACAACTAATTAGTGAAAATCATAAATCAATTAAAATAAGTGCAAAAAATCATAAAGAATCAATTATAGTTACCAAACAATTGTGATAAGGCTTTCTCCGTCGTCTTAGTGTTGAGGTTTAGCTCCTCATATCAAAAACAGGCTCAAAATAATAAATCATGGCTCAAAAGGTGTTTTTATTGAAGAGGAATAATAATATAGAGAATCTGCAACACTTGATAGTCGTTACAGAAGTCACTGTTACAATTTTATAAGACTGTAGAAGAATGGCAGAAGTCACTGTTACAATTTTCATCTAACGGTGAATATTGAATGCTTTGTTACCAAGGTAACTTGCACTAGTCCAGATGGGGCTATTAATCACGTTTTTAAATGACAGATTAATTACGTGATCAGATATTTACAGACAAGTTCCGTCATATAACGTAAAAATAGTTGGATCCATCATTTAACGTAAAATAATTGTCATTTTCAAACGTGATAAATTATTAGGTGTGTGATTTTATGATGTACCATTAAATTACAGATTAAATCCGTGAAACGTTTTAAAACTTTAATACGCCCACTACTAAATTACTAATCTTCTTCTGGGCGCCCAAAAGTGCGTTTCTAACAGTGGTTAGCCATCCTTGGTCCCACTGCAACAAGCGTAAACGCCTCCTTTCTTTAAAACTTAACTTAAAAGAAAAAAAAAAGGGATCGCCCAGCTAAACCCTAAACTATTAGTCGTCCTCTACTCGGCAGACACTACTCTATCTATTCTACCATGGAGTTTGCGACTCTCACCGCAGTCACTTCATCGCCATAATAAGGCTACAACCTCCAGTTTACCACCTTCTTGGTCTTCTTATTCTTCTTCACTCTTCAAATCAAAGAGAAAAATGAATTTTTAAAGAACCATCTCAATTTCTCAACTGAATTATGGTGAATTTTAAATTTCATTCTTATAACTTACTTATCTTTCTTTAATTTTAATTTTTGTATGGAATTTGTGAATCAATGTCTGATTTCGTTTTATCCTTTGGGTTTTTTTCGTGAAAAGGAAACCCTAAAATTTTTGATTTAGTATTTTTTCGATTTGGTGTTGTTTTATTTAGGGTTTGTGTAAGGTACTGACTTGTTGTGATTTACTTGTAGACTGCAGGGTTCTAAAATGGATGAATCTTTTCAATCATGTGCGGTAATTTGTTAATTTTTGCAATCATAAATCATTATTCATGGTTGACTTTAGATGATATATTGAGTAGATAATGAAAATCCAGACATGCAGTTTCCGTCTTTTCTGAAATTGTTATCCAGTTTCTGAAGTATGGTAAGGTATTTTTTGCTTTTTCCTTATGGAGCAATTATTGGGTTAGGTATTTTTGTTGCGTATTTGTAAGAAACTGATTAGCTGCCTAGGAGCATTCACTAGTACTTATTCTATTAAGAAAATATGTTTTTGTGTGATCATTGCATAATCTTCTTTAAGCTCAGAATTCACTGTGTTGATTACTTATGTTGTTCAAAAATTGACCAGGTTAAATTTGCACCTGTTTTCTGGTTTCTAGGTTGCACAGTTCTAAGACCTGCATCTTTGTTTCCACATGAATACTTTTTAATCCAATTGCTTGTCCCTTGTCTGCTCAAACTGCGAGATGTCATTTCTTCATGACCCTGAGCTGATGACATTTGTCGGATCATTTGTGGCTCCTAGATTTGTTTTTATTTCTGTCTGCACTGCACAAGGTACAAGTCATTATCTTATACTTGGTGTATTGGTTTAATATTGCAGAACCTGCTAGATGTTACCGGAGGATTAAGAACAAACCATATTCTAGGTACTGTCGTGGTGTACCTGACACCAATGATTAGAGGGATGAAAAGGGAAGGAGTTGATGAGTTCCCCTTCTATGTCCACTTTGTGAGTTGGGAGAAGGAAAATATCTCCACTGAGTCTTTGAAGGCTGCCCGTATCACCTGCAACAACTACATGGCCAAGTCTACAGAGAAGGATGTTTTCCATTTCAGAGTCAGGTACATCCTTCACTTATCTTGCATAGCAAAAGAAAATACTCAAATGCTGGATCTGATATGAGAGGAGCATTACGTAAATGTGCCAGAGTTAGCCTTCGTCAGGTCCTATTATCTGTTCGTTGTAAGGGTACCATTGGTTCTTTGTTTAATCTATAAAACTCTGGCGATGTTAGTTATTTCTGATGGATTTTTCTATGTTTCAGGTGTTGGTGCATATGTTTAATCCCTAATCTCCACTTTGATATTCAGGTGAATGCTTTTGCCATTTATACTTGATTAATTATAGATTGGGTGGTGTTGGTGGTGATACGTGCATAAGTTGGTAGATATTTTTGAATCCCCAGCGGTTTCTTGCAGTGGTGTTGGTGGTTGGTGATATTTTTCTTATCATTGTTTGATAATGAAGATAGTGCTTCTGCAACTGTTGGTGTTACGGGTGGTTGTTAGTGTTTCAGATGTTGACCGTGTACAAGGATTTAGGTGCGGTGGTGATAGTTTTGATCCATGGACAAAAACCAAGAGAAAATTCAGTCGAAGTCTAAGCAAGGTGAATTTTTATCCTAAGCTATGTTATTTGTACACGTCATGTTTTAGTGATCTGATGAGTATGATATTTTTATAGGAAAGCAAGTAGCAAAACAAAAGAAGAACGAGGAATATACGTGAAGCATTTTATAAACATACCCATGGTCATTATGGATCTCGTTCTGGTTAGTCTTTACATTTCAATTATACGGGTATTGCATTATTATGGATGACTTTTGTTCTACTAACATCACTTTATTTATGTTCCGAGTTTGCTTAACAGGCCAGAGAAGAAAAATCTGAGCTTGACGCCAATGGAATGAGTCTAGTTCCTTAGTTATGCTGTCATTGGACCGGTGTGCTTCTTGTATCTAGAAATTACAAATTTTGTTTGTTTGCCCTTTCCTCTCTAACAAACTGAGAGTTTGACTGCGAGACTGATGAAATCATGGATCCAAGTGATTTGTTATGTGATATAGATGGAGTACTTGGAGATGTTTCAAGAGTTTAGTACTTGGAGATGTTTCAAGAGTTTATGTAGACGAGATAGTACTTGGAGATGTTTCAGGAGCTCATGTAAGAGAACGGCCAACTGAGAGTTTGATTTGATTTTAAAGTTTTTAAAGTTTAATATGTAATTTTGGATTACTATTTTTTTTTTTTAAATTGTGTTCATCGATTCTATTTTTATGAATGTTGTTTTAGTAATTAATGAAAAGTTTATTTTCAACTGTTTTGTTAGGATTCATTTTCATTTTCAGATTTCATTTGATTCAGAATTCTTTTTCCAGATTCAATTGAAGCAAAATAAGACCAAATCTGAATCTGAAATCATTCAGATTCACAAATAAAATGACGGAACATTCTTGTCTGAATTAGTATTATGAAAATGCCTCCTAAATGGCATATGTCTACTGTTATTGTTTTTTTACATACAAAAACGGTGGTATTTAATAACAGGTTCCTAATGTGACTTTAAGTCACAAATTTTATTCGTCATACTTAATGATGTTCTCTATTTGTCATTTATAAAGAGTCACACCAAATAAATAACGGTTCGAATAACAGATGAAAACCGTGGGAAATCATGTTTTATAACAGACTTCACTCGTTATTTTTAGCCCCTTCTGGACTAGTGTTGGATTGCCAACCCTGATTTTAAAACTATATAAAGGAGAACTCTAGCAACTGGGAAAACTAATCCCACACCTCCTCTGTGTTACTAGTTCCATAACTAGAGTCGATTCTCCTTTAACCTTAGGTTTCTTCTCGAGACCCTGTAGGTTAACGACTTAAAGACTTTATTGGGATTGTGAATCCAGACCCAACTATTATATTTGTAGTTGCGTGACCTGATCTTGTTGTTTCTATCGTGTTGAGTACAATTGAAATAATTGGCTTGACATTTTATATCTCCGACAGGCAAGATAGAAAAATAATCACAAACAAACTTCGTCTCATCGTTTGTGATTCCACAATAACTTGTTTCGCTAGTCAATTAAGTTTATGGTGAGGTGATTGACAATACTAGGTTGTTCTTCCGGAATATAAGTCCGGTTATCAATTGGTTCATGTTCACCGTGATTTATCAAAAGACGAAACAAAAAATCTTGGGTATTTCTGTGGGAGACAGATTTATTCAATCCTATAGACTTTTCTGTGTGAGACAGATTTGTCTATTAAAGTCTTCGACTTTGGGTCGTAGCAACTCTTGGTTGTGGGTGAGATCAGCTAAGGGAATCAAGTGCGTAGTATCCTGCTGGGATCAGAGACGTAAGGAGCGCAACTGTACCTTAAATCAGTGTGAGATTGATTAGGGTTCAACTACAGTCCAGTCCGAAGTTAATTGGTAGTAGGCTAGTGTATGTAGCGGCTTAATACAATGTGGTGTTCAATATGAACTAGGTCCCGGGGTTTTTCTGCATTTTCGGTTTCCTCGTTAACAAAATTTTGGTGTCTGTGTTATTTCTTTTCCGCATTATATTTTGTTATATAATTGAAATATCACAGGTTGTGCGTTAAGATCAATCAATTAGAATATCCAACCTTTGGTTGTTGATTTACATTGATTGACACTTGAACATTGGTCTTTGGTACCGTTCAAGTAACTCCTCTTATATTCAATCAGGCTCGCATATTTCTATTTGTTAATTGCGGATTGAATTAAGAGTTAGAGATATTAAGCTCTTTGATATACTTTATTTTAGATTGAGTCTGACTATCTAGTTGATTCTCTAGAAAAGTGTGTTGGAGTAATTCCTCTAAGATTGCCAAACGATTTGTTGGGTGTGGTTGTTAGACCCCCGCATTTTCAATTTTAAACCTAATATTTTGCATGGGGATAAGAAAGTAAACTTATTTGCCCTCTCTTTGGAGTATTTTTTGTATTTTACATCGAATATAATAATTTAAAATAAAAAAATTATTGGAAAAATGACATAGAGGTCTAATCGAAACTTAGATATATAAAAGTTTTATTTAAGATCTTTAGCAGTCCATGTCATCACTCCCACTATGATGAATCTGATTTTTAGAGATAAAATTTATCTATTTGGGATCTAACATCCTATTATGACATAAAACAAATACTCTATCCCTGTTGTAGATGCTTTGATAAATCCATGATCAGATATAACTAAAATAAATTTAGACTAAAGTTGAAATTTTACAATAAAAATGAATAAATCAACATATTAGACATCAGTAGCGGTCTTAAGTCCCATTCAGGTTTTTTTTTTTTTTAACTTGTAACATACTTTTACCAAAAATATATGCTTAGTAAAAATTTCAAAGTGCTTTTAAAGATAACCATTTCTATTTTAGGCATGCTTCTAAACTTACTCAAGACAAGCTTTTAAAAGTTGGAAAAATAGAAGTTGTGGACTAACATAATTTTATATAATTGATTTTTCATTTTAAAAAGATAAATTTTATACTAGAATATTGCACAATTAATATATGTTTCCAGTTTCAATTTTGTTCTTTTAGTTTTATTTTGAAACAATTAATAATAAGATGATATTTATATATAAACGGTTACCACCTAACACGGACTAATTTTCTTATGAACATGCATTGATACTAAAATACCACCTAATGCAGGATAATTTTCTACCAGCGCATGTTCATAAGAAAATTGCTCTGATAACCAAGAATTTTTCTTGGGGTCGTGATACATTGGTTAGGAAACTATCATTTGGGATGGGACAATAGACTAAGCCAAGAACTAAGGATGGGCTAATAAAGCACTACTATTGAAATGGGCCTGAAAAATTCATAATCAACCGGACTCGATTTGGACAACCATAAGTAGAGAAAAATACCTAAATGATGCACCCATTTTCTAAACCACCCAAGCATCTTCATCTTTGGATAACCCAATATGAAAATACTCATCTTCCTTTTACCCACTATCACACCCCATTTCTTCAACCATATTGGAAATAAAACTTCCATCAGGACCACATCCAATTGGATCCCTGATCACCCCTCGTTAACCCAGAACCAATGTCAAGCGTTTTTCTTAGTTTCTGAACTTATTAATCCTAATTCCAAAGCCTGGATTCATAATCATCTGGATCAACTACCACCTCTAGAAAAATATAAGATTATAAACATTTACTTACCTCAAGGTTTTCCACCGGATAAAATTTTGTGGCTATTGACCAAATCTGGAAAAATATACTACAAATACAGGATATCGGATACTGAGACAACATTAGCCACAAAATACATCTCAACATCACCTACCACCCACAAGATATCTGTGAACCTTATTTCGTCCACCAAAAATACAACTTTCTTGTTGAAAGCAATAAATGAAGGTCTACCGACATTTACCATCTTACATAAAATCACCAAAATGAGTCAAACCTTTGTCCTAGATGTAACATACACCCCAGAAATAGCTGAACATATCCTTTATAAATGCAAGTTTTCCATATCTGTTTGGAACCTCTTAGACGATCATCTCGAATCAATGTTCCAACATCGTAGACCACCCTACCAATCAACCACCATCCCTCAGCTTCTGTAGATCAACCTACCTACGGTTGGGATAACTTCCTTTCGCTTTCGAATATGTGCCTTATGGATGGCAAGCAATGATTTAATATACGAAAAAAAACAGCAAGACCCGGATATTACTACACCAGGAATACACCCGGGTTCCGTCATGCCCCCATTTATACCAGGAGTGACAACAATATCGAATAACAACCTTATTCAGCGGTCATCTACAACAATTGAGGTTGGTTAGACTCCACCAGAACCATTATGAATCAAAATTAACAAAGATGTAGATGCACGTAGCCACCTGGGATCTGAAGGCGGAGGGTTCATAAGCACATATTCGACATTGAGTGTTATTGCATCCATGTCTCAATTTTTAGGAATTACAACAGCCTTGGTATTATAAATGTAGTCGTTTCTCATGGCACTCGGAAAGACATCAATACATCATCAATATACACAAATATGTTTGGAATCAGACTCCCAGACGTTGGTCTATTTATTCAACAACCATTTAAAACCTTCTTGGTACCTCGGTAAAATGACTGATGAAATTAAAGAAGACTACAATAAATCCACTGACATACATTACAATACAACTACAGAGAGGCCAATCAGGTAGCCAACACACTTGCAAAACCACGCTACAGATAAAAGCCAACAAGAAGTATTCCAAATCAATGTTTTTGATGTAACCTTGGATCATGTAATTCCTTCCTTTCTTCCTAATTACTTACAATAAATTATGCTTTAAAAAAAATGATACTAAAATAAATAATATCAACCAAAAGTACTATTTATTGTATTTTATTTTTTGAGAAAATGCCTTCATCTTCTATTAATAATCTTAAGTGAAGGTTACATAAAGATCAATTACATCAAGAAACTGAAATAAGAAGAAAAACATACTTGAAGTAGTACATATTCGAATAATTCGTCATCAAAAAGAGAAGAAAAATCAAAAGAACTGCCTAAAACAAGCATGATAGATCCGATTAAATCGGAGAGGGATGGTCTTCAAGGATAACCTGTCAATTTGGTAGATTTTCGTCTTGATTAAGAATTGCTCCATTTAAATAGGAGTAATATGCCAATCTTGACATGCAAATTAAAGATTCTAATTACCCAAATTATCATCGTGGTTGAAAAATTACCGACACAAAATTTACCAAATAGAATTTACAATTTGTTAAGTCCACAACATAGATATATTGAAGCTTACTAAACGTTTAACTTTTACTTTCACAACACAGCACAACAACACAACATAACAAAAACATACTTTTTTAAACTCACAGAATCTTTAAACTGATATACCAAAAAAAATCGGATACATAACAAAATCTTGTGCCATTGTCATTGACGGTTGATACATATACGTATCCACAGTTCAAAAACCATTCTTCCCATCCGTACACACGTATTACTTAGGCCAAGCACTATAGTTGGGCATTTCGTTTGGCTATAGATTAGATATAACCAAGCTAAATGAGAGTAATATTGTACCTCACTGTGGGAGAGGGGTTTGGATTATCCTATTGTTACAGAGACTTAGTTTCCGTCCAAAGAGTACAATACGAAAATTCAGTATCCGTACAACTTTTTTAAATTTTTATGATGTTGATAAATATTTGTTACTTAAACAATATTTAAGAGGAAGAAAAAAAGAGATATAATAAAGAAAATGAAAGTTTTAGTAAATAAACAAGTTAAAAAAGTAATATGAGAAGTAAAAGTAGGTTAAAAAATGAAAATTGGATAACAAAACTCAACATCCATCTAAAATGTCACAAAAACTTAGTTACCGTGGTAACCAAAACAAAATTTCTACGAGGCATGGCTTAGTATAAGAGGAACAGATCTGTTCCCTCCACTAGCTAAGATAATTCACCACATTAAAACCAAACTATGCCCTCTAATACCTTCTTTCGCGATAATTAATTTATTGGGCTGACCAATCGGAGGGTCCGAAGGGAGGAAGTCCCTTTTATGACAACCTTTTTTGTAAAATTAAGCATGACATAAATGTGCAATTTGATAAAAAAGATTGAATTGGATTTGGTGAAGATTATTTTAGTCAAGCCTTTTCACATAATTCCTTATGTATCCTATTTTATCAGGGGTATAATTGGCAAGCAAACTAGAATATGACATATAAAAAAATCCGTGCAACGGAATTTTACTAATTTTATTTCGTTCAAAAGATTTTTAAGAGATCCGCACAATGAGTACAAGCAACAATATCAAATCTAGAGTTTTTACGAAAAATACGCAGGCATTAATCTTTTTAGGCACAATTTTCAAAAATTGAATGCATAGTCATTATGCAAACCACCACAAAGGATGCATAACACGTTCTGCAGCCATATTTTGCCTAGCATTTTTTTAGGGCGACCCGAAAGAGTTAGGGGCGATTTTTTTATCCCCATCCCATAGGTGTGGTTATGGGATGTTCTAATGGTTTGAAAATACTTATATGCCCTTTTATAATCGGTAGTCTAATGGTTTTATCTACCGATTACGACTGTATTCTTCCTTCTTTTCGAATAAATTAAACTTGGGGCTACTATCACAATCGGTAGATAATAAACATTACGAAACTACCGATTGTGAAAGTAGAGAAATTCAAAATTCCATTGGTTTTTGAAAAATTTGAATATGGGACGACCACCATAATCGTTAGATAATCAACATCACGAAACTTCCGATTGTATAATCGGTAGGCAATTAACATCAAGAAACTACCGATTGTGAAAATAGAAAAAGCCAAAATTCCACTAGTTTCTAAAAATTTTAAATTTGGGGCTACTACCGCAATCGGTGGATAATGAACATCACGAAACTACCGATTGTTTAATCGGTAGATAATAAGTATTACGAAACTACCGACTGTGGAAATAGAAAAATGCAAAATTCCATTAGTTTTTGAAAATTTTGAATTTGGGGCTAGTACCACAATCGATAGATAATGAACATCATGAAACTACCGATTGTGGAAATACACAAATGCAAAATTCCACTAGTTTTTGAAAATTTTGAATTTGGGGCTACTACCACAGGTAGATAATGAATATCACGAAACTATCGATTGTATAATCGGTGGATAATAAATATTACGAAACTACCGATTACGAAAATAGAGAAATGTAAAATTCCACTAGTTTTTGAAAATTTGAAATTTGAGGCTACTATCACAATCGGTAGATAATGAACATCACGAAACTACCGATTGTCTAATCGGTAGATAATAAATATTAAGAAACTACTGATTGTGAAAATAGAGAAATCCAAAATTCGAATAGTTTTTGAAAATTTTGAATTTGGGGAAACTACCACAATCGGTAGATAATGACATCACGAGACAACTGATTGTACAATCGGTAGATAATAAATATCACGAGACTACCGATTGTATAATCGGAAGATGATGAATATCACGAGACTACCGATTGTGCTTATCTATTTGAACAAAAAGGTATAATCGGTAGATAAATTACTCTATTATCTACCGATTCTGAGACGTTAATGGCGCTGAATGCATTCAATCGTTTCTCTAATCAGTATTGAACCTTCAACATGATATTCTTCATGATGTTTCTAGCCTTCTTCTTCATACGATCCAAGTTTGTTGTTGATTTAAGAAAAAATGGTTTTCTCCCATTCTTTTTTCTTCTTCTTCTACTCTAAAACCCTAAAACTACAAAACTAAAATAATTTTCCTTTATATAAAATATTTCTCCCGGTTGTAAACTGAACTAACGATTGTCAAGGTTAAAATTGGCATTATGAAAAATAGGACATAAGGGGTGGTTTCATTTTAGGTTTGGGTGATCCTATTTTTTTTTATTAGTTGCCCCTAATTCTTTCAAGGTCGCCCCTAAAGACACCAGCATATTTTGGTTTATGCATCAACTAATTTTCCGTTGCAACTAATAAAACGATATACTCATTCAATTTTATGAAAAGTGATACTTTTAATTTAGACACAACTTTGGAAAATTGAAGTGGTGTTTCGTCTTCTTCGGCGGGCCCTTCCCACCCTGACACGGTGTCCTAGTAGCTAAGCGTATAATTAACAGATAGCTAGTGCTTAGCCTAATGATTTTTTGCCCCGACGGATTAATCGTGCTGGTGTTACATTTTTCAGAATTTTTTTATGGTTGTTTGGCAGAACGATTATTTGCATCTACGATTAGTACGTAGTAGTAGTGTAATACTCCATAATTTTTTTTCGTTTTCCAAATGCATTAAACACGTGGAAATGAAAAGTCAAACCGTCATAAATAAGTTCCACAGAAAATAAATCACGTGTCATCTCCATAAAGCTAATGGACGTCGTCCTCGAATACGAAGAGAGTAAGTCTATATAGATGGGTACTCCTTTATATACCCCTAAAAACACTAACAGTACCCCTTTATCTGCCTACCCTCCGAGGTAATCTTTCTACCCCATCAAAATATTTTTTTTTGCGTACCCCCGATAAACTACTGATATCTTTTCATTCACAATTATATACACAGTATATTCTATCTTCCACACTGGGTCGCTAGGGTTTTTGGTGAAGACTCGTGAGATTCATCTCATCAACCATAAAATTTATTTGTTTTTGATCGATTAATAGTGATGATGGATGGGATTGTTTTTAGTAAAGTCCTCATTGAACAACAATAAGTTTATCTTGTGATGGAAACCAGAACAAGTTGTGATTCATCCCAATTACCAGATTCTTCTTCGCGTGCACGTTATTCATTGGCCGATTAAAAATTTAAGTGTTGGACACACTGCCAACAAACACATATCAAAAGAACAAGCTTTCTTTCTTCTTCATTCTCTATTTTCTTTCATATAAAAAAAAACCAATAACAGAAGCAAAAATAATCCAAGAACAGAAACGTATATATAGTTTTCCAAACTGATGTCAGGGAGTGTTTAACTTCTTTCAAACAAAGAGAATAATAAATAGAAATGAGAGCGACAATCTCCAATAATCCTAGTGTAATCCAAAATAAGGAGGAAAAGTAGAAGGAATCCAACAAAGCCAACATGAATGAACATGAAAGAACAAGTTTTCTGAAAATTTAAGCACAAGACCAACTGCAACTCCATCAGCAAATTCATCTCCTGTCTTAGCTACACATGGCCAAGCTCCACCAAGATTTCACGCTTCTTTCATTGCTTAGTGTGTATGTGCAGTAGTAAACATATAATCATGTCACTGTTAAAAGAAATATAAGCCCCACAAATTTCAAATGCAGCATCAAAAAGTAAGAAATAACATAAGTTCACTTACAATATTCAAGGCTCATCGAGGTCTATGTCCTTTATAACCTACAAATTCTCGTCGAGGTCTATGTCCTCTATAACATGCAAACCTTGCCCAGGTTGTTTTTGCTCGATATTTTCCCATCCTCAATGCAGCATTTCCATGTGTGGATTCCACAATAGAGCCTCCTCGGTGCATATAGAATTCCATCCGTTGAGAACATGTGGTAAGGAAGCACCCGGTTTCAGTATTGCCTTAACGAAGTGTTCGTTGTCGAGATTGAAAATCGTCACAACCTTGAAATCTTCTGGAGGTTGGGTCCTCAACGGTAACCATGTTGCGCATCCCATATTCGAATACGATGAGAAAATACATTTGAATGCAGAGGCAAAAATATATTCCATGTCGGGAAAAAACCATCCAGTACCTACGGGTTGCAATGGGTTGTTTATATTGGATAGTGCGGAGTATACTGTTGTATTCCGTCATTCCATCAATTATAGGTACATACATGTCTGGGTACATGGTCAGTTCTCGCTCCATTTCTATCTTGACAGTCATCCATCCATCATCAGCACTCAACCCCAACATTTCGGCACAAGCTCGAAATCCACAATGCCCATCAGGTGCAACATTTTCCAGCCTCTCCACAACATCAGTCAGAATCTTTGGATTATAAAGATTTATTCCTCTAACCATATGTTGCAAGTACTCGTCGTCATACGATATATCCGGACTGTTTTTCTTGATCTTTTTCGTATACTTACTTCTTTGTTTAGGCTCGTTTGTACATTGTGCTTTTTCCTTTTCGACATTGTTTTACCGGGAAGAACACCATTTTCTGCTACTTCGTTCAAATCTGGTGGTGCATTCAGATCCGGCAAGTCAATACTATTGAAATCATCACCCACTACATGAGATTTCATTGCCTTCTTTCGTGGCTGCACTTTCTTTGATGCTGCTGCAGAAGCCTTTCCGGTAGATGGTCTTTACCAATCAGAAATATCCCTCTTTGTAGATGCATCTCTCTTCTTTTGTGCTTCTGTTTGTGCAATAGTTGGACAACCCCTGCTTGCAAATTTTTCTTTAGGTTCTTGCATATTTGTTTTACCCGGATCTGCAATCTCTATCAGCATTTCCAACATAAAATGCTTTTGCAACTCTGTGCAAGCTTCATATTTCATTATGATCTTCCCAGACGAAAATTTCTGCCACCTTTTCATGTACAGGAACCATAGAAAGCTGCTTCCAATGGTCATGTATAGAATCTATAGAAATAGGATTACAATTCTTATGGCTGTTGACAATTTCACAAACACATGGTAACCCATGAGTTTTCCGGATGACACACAAGCATTTTCCCCCAAAACGACTTTTACCCATATTAGTTAGTTCCACACTAATCAACTGCAAGCCAGCATGAGACACTTTATACACCAATCTCTTTGTAACCGGGCTTTGGTTATATGCGTGTATCGCGACGGTTTTACTTTTCTCTAATGAAGCTTGGATATTGATAACGCATGTTATCCATTGTTTGCCCATATCTTGCTAACATTTGAGAAAATCACCAGTGGAGCATTGAAGAATTTTTTTTAATGTTGCATGTTCGCTTTCAGCTCGATTTGTTATGGTAATACCTAAGTGTAAAATATTATTTGTCCATGCATGAACGAACTGTTCTTTACGAGCCAACCATTGTTTACGCAAATAACTTACTGTGGTAGGATATTTCATGCTCCAAGTCTTGAGAAAGTAAGTCAAATCAATCTCATACATTGCATGGTTTGCGGACCTCCAGACATTCTTCCAATATTTTTTGATGTTTTCTAGATATTTTGTTTCCTCACTGGGTATATCCTTGTCAAAATGTTTTGACACATTACAGAAGATGTGGAATGTGCATAAAAGGCGCGTAGCTTTAGGGAAGATTAAACTTACAGCATTCTGTAGTCATATATCATCATCTGTGACAACCACCGATGGAAGATGATTAGGAGAGTACAACTTCCTTAACCGCTCTAGAGCCCAAATATAATTCCTTGTCTTCTCCGCAGACATAAAGCAATACGCAATAGTGAAGCTTTGTGTGGTAGATGTCACACCCACAGCATGAAACAACGGCATACCCCATCGATTCGTTTTGTAAGTACAATCTAGTAACAGAATCGTGGGGAAACATTGTGCAAGCCTTGAACCATCTGGATGTGACCAAAACAACTCCAAAACTCTTCCCGAGCTGTCTTCTCTCCGGTTAGATGTCACATAATGATGTTCGTCTAACAATTGCAACAAATTATGCATCTTTGTTCGCCCTTCCATTACTTTCGTCCTGAATTTGGACTTGGCATTGTATATTGTTCGTGCTGTTGAAACAATTTTCTTATTTTGTCTCTTTAGCGTAGATAGAATTAAAGCGGGCTTCACTCCACCAACGGAAAAATAAATGCACAAATCTTTTTCAGCAGGATTTAACCTACCTGAAAAAGAATGGCCGGTTAGTGTTTCATAAGGCAGATGATTGTGTTCGCCATTTAAAACCCGTAATCGCCAATTCGTTCCATCAAAACATGTAGCTCTCAGCCGAAAAGGACATTTACATTTTTTTGTTCCAGTCGTCCTCGGTTTTCTCCTCAGACATCGTGTTACCGCACTTTTTTCAACACTTCTGTTAACACTTTTATACTCCCCAAATCTTTCACACGCCATTACAATGAAAGAGCCCTGTATTTTTGATTTTTTCTTGGACTTCCTAATTATAACTACTGTTTTTGTCTTTGTTTTCTTGTCGTGACACCATTTAATAACCTCTTCACGACTCGCAAATACCTGCAGTAGTATATGAAGTTATTTATTTGCAAAGAATTATCTTTAATGGTAATCTAAAATCCATTAGATAATTGAAACCGTACCTCATCAGTAGAGAATTCAGCCATCAAATCACAAGACTCTTGTGCTAGAGGAGATATTGGTTGAGGCTTTTCAAGATCAGTTTCCACTAGACCAGTAGATTCATAATGGTTTTCGATATACAACGACGATCCCTGTAGAAAATTATGCCTATATGTTAAATGCATATACAGAGTAACTAAGATCTTAGTTTCCATTGGGTCTAGAACATCATTTTTGAAGGGAAGAAATGACTTCAGTTGCACAACTTAAAAGATGATTTCAAAACACTATTATCTTAGAAAAAGTAATCAAATCATACCTCATGACGATATGGTTCGATCCCCAAACATTCCAAACGGGATTCTAACGATTCCATAGTGGAGTTATCTGGGGTTTCTGTATGTTCTTCCATGACATATAGTATATATCATCTAATGATCTAATAAAATTAAATTTTATAATTATTCTGGAAGAAAGATTTATTTGTTCGCATATACAGGGATTCATTCATTTTTGCCGATACTATATATTCTGCTATATATGGCTATTATGTAAAGAGGGGTACGGTTAAACAAAATTTAAAAAAATTAGAAAATCTTTATGTTAACCAACTTATAACTGACATAACTAACTGTAGAGGGTACCGTTAGCGTTTTTAGGGGTATATAAAGGAACACCCATATAGATAGACTCTCTTAGATTCTAGTCTCCCATTTTATTCGTGATTTTCTACTCGAGAAAGAGATTGAACAGACAATTGTCAGTTAACAAAAACCTTTTCAGGGAGACCAAAACACTTGTTAATCCGGTCAACAAGTAAAGATAGGTGGTGGAAACTGAGATCAGATGGTACATTAGTGAAGCAACCTGGCACTATAACCAAAGCAACGTGTTTCATAAAGAGCTGAGAGGAATAAGAAGAAGAAGAGAGAAGTTTCAGTTTCTTAAAAGTCTGACTGAATCGATTAAGATTTCAACAAATTTTTAGTTTCGTGTTTATAAAATTCTGATTCAGGATTGAGTTCTTGATGTTTTTATACCAGTTGAAGTGAAGAAGGAGAAGCGGAAGTACTGTAAATACTGGCAGGGTTAAGATTATTAGGGATAAAATTAGGATTAACTAGAAGAAGAAAGATAAGAGTTAGAATAAGAAGAGTAAGAGATAGATTAATGGATTTATGGGATAAAGTGATTTTCCCTGTTCGTAGGGTTTGGATTGCTTTTTCTGCTCGTGTTAAAGCTCGAAAAAATGGTATGTTCTTCTTTTCTTTTGCTTTTTTTTATCAAATTAATTCTTGTTTGCTGAATTCCTTATGATGTTTGCGGGATTTGGTTTATGACGATGTTTGCTTCTTATAATTGTTTCTTCAATTCGATTTGATTGATTCTGTTTAATTGTACTCTGTTTTTTTGGTTCTGTGTGCTGTAAATTCTGATTCTAGGAGTGAAGCCGAATTAATTTTTGATCTACACTTTGTTAGAGTTTTTGAGGCTAAACTTACTTAAATCTAAAGAAATCACATCTATTCATTGAATCTTTTTTGTTGTTGTTGTTAAATTTCAACTGTTTTCTTGGACTTCAAGTAGTTTCCATTTGGTTCAGCCGACATGTGAACTGTTGCGACTAGTGTTTGGTAAAGTTTAGTTGGATCAAACTGAGTTTCACACACCCGAATTACCCTATGCTCATGGACTAAATATCTGATTTTCTCTGCTTGTCCATGTTCTTCAAATCATCCTAGTAGTTTGTGCACAGGAAGAGACATTTTTGACGGAGTCTTTTAAAGAAAGTTTAAATGAATAGGACTTATTACTAAAAGAAGAGGTATGGCTGTGATGATAACACATGGAACTTGATTTGATTTTGTTGGTCCTACAAATCCATGTGCATCATATGAATGGATATGATCACAAAATCATTCACAAAAAGCCAAATCATTAAAGATCAAACGGTGATCCTTAATTTGGTGCTAACATTGGGTCCCTAATCTGTTGCTCATATAATAAATTCCTCTTATTTTTTCACTTGTGACAGGGAAATGCTAATTGGCTTCCTATTCTCAACCTCCCCACAATCTAAGCCCATCTTCATATCGAGATTCGCATTGAGAATCAAGTGGGGTTCACCATTCCTTAATATGGAGTTTAGATGGTAGGAAGGAGAATAGGGATAACACTGCTCCTTTAAATAAGAGACAAACACTATTCATTTATCTTCTGTGCAGTACCCTACACTATAAGTCTCCCTCTGTTTTGTCCCCCTCTTTATATGTAATGTAATCCTTAAAGTGAAATACACTGTATTCCTAGCTTACTTGCCTATATCAAGAAATTCAAGAAGGTTAGTTGATTCAGTAACTATTCAATTTCGTCACCCTTTTGTTGTTAGGATTTCCATCGGTTCTTATGGAGTTTATATGGCACTTTGTATTTAGCAACTACCAAGAGGTAGTGTATTTCTTTTCTAGCTCATAACTCTATTAGTTCCATAGACCTTAAACAAAATCGAAAATCTCTATAGGATTATCAAATTCCACACTTACGAATGCAATGCAGTGAGTTTGTTTAGTGACTAAAATTGTTTGGTTTTATATGAATTTGATAATCCCCTTGTAGCAGCCTTGACCTTTAAATACTCGGATTTTCTAATTGTTATTCAATGATGGATGGCTATATGACTCCTTCAGAGTCATTGCCGGTCTAATCATGATAAATTGCTATAAAATTAGTATGCTAATTTGTCATTTTGTACTGATGTCGTTGTTGGTTGTTGGGGTTTAAACAGGTGGAGGGCTATTGAAACTACACAATGATGTACAAACCTGGGAGTATCAAGATGTACAAGTAATGTGGGAAATGTTAAGAAGATCGGAATCAGAACTAATGAATATTTCTGGTCATCAATCGCATACACCTACCAAGCGTAAGCTACCACGTCCTTTTTGGAGTGTCCATGTCTGGTCATCGTCATCTCATAAAAACATACAATACGTCTCTCTAAACTCTTCTTCCCTAGAATAAAATACAAATAAGAAAAGTGGGTACAAGCTTTCTTCCAAATGTTTTTCTCACAAGAAAGAAAAGAATGCACATTTTCTAGTGTTTGATGATGATGAATCATTTTGATCATGGGATATGATGAATTCAATTCTGTGATCGCATAAACTATGTATGTATAGTAGTTGCAGTAGTAGGTACGAGTTATGTATGTATTTCTGTATGTAATATGGGGGGGGACCATGCAGCTGCTGGTAGTGGAGGTTAACCCATCCTGATTCTCATCCTTTGCAGACAAGAAGTAGGAAGAAAGAAGAGACTCAAAAGAGAGTGATGTAGAGAGGTGTTTCTTATGATGCCCTTTACAAGAAAAGGAAAAAAATCAACTTTTTTTTTAAGCATTTGTCATCTAGCTTTCATGGTGGTTCTATTACTTTTGCATCTTTCTTTTTCTTTTACGGTCCGTTGGTTTTCGATAGTGTCAAAATTTGGCGCCACTGAATGCCGACCGCTCAATCGGATTATCATGGTGGTGCTGGGACTAAAATTCTGCTGCCGCATCTGGATGACTTTGGGAGGGTACGAGCGTATTCAGTTGAATGAAGCTGAGAATTTCAGACATATTAGTAGTATTTGAATCGGTCCAATTAGGCTACTTTTTCAAGGCTTGGGCACTGGATTATGGGACATGCCTAGCTAGCTAAATTCTTCAACTGCGTGGCGGGAGTTTCACATCACTTCACTTCTTGTTAACACTGGCGGGAGTTTCACTTCACTTCTTGTTAACACTGGCTCACAAATTCTTAGGGGAGTAATCGTCATAGTATTATCAGTTCCAAAAGCTTTGCAAATTCGGCAAGATCCTTACCCCAGCCTTCGAGCTGACATAGTCATTGAGCAAAGCGTGTTGTTAAGAATTTTACTCCTGTCTGGGTCTGAAGTGATTTAAGCTGTCTGTGTCTGAAGCTGGGTTGCACTGACGGTGACGCGGACGCTACAAAATCTCAAAAAATTAGGACGTGGATACGTATATGCATATTTTATTTATAAATTAATTATATATATATATATAATCAAATATTTATACAACAAAGTCAAGTGTTTCGATCTCAAAAATTAGAAAATGATGTTAGAAGAAGAGATCGTTTGTTTATACACATCGAAGGTCAAGCGATCAATCACTATTAAACACATGGCACAATCAAAATACATTCTTAGAACAACACATGTCCAACCAAGGGTATACGTGATGTCATTTCCAATTACAAAATCCTAATAAAGACCTAAATGATTGATCTCAATGTTTATCTTTTTCATTTAGTAGTAAAAATAAGGAAGAAGTTTAGATGAAAACGAAAAAAAAAAACGCTTCAAACCCGAATCATCAGTGTGTCGGACACGCGTCGTGTCAGCGTCCCGTGTCCGATGCGAGTCGGACGCGGACACCGCTCGAAAAATACAACGTCCCTGCAACCCAGGTATGAAGTGATTTAAGCTTGAGTTTTACATGCACAATTTAGCGCAAGCCCGGAACATTTCCAATTTAAGGCTGCAAAATGCAAATCTTCAACAATGGATTATGAAGCGAAAATATTAGGCTAAGCCCAAACTATTGACTTATAGTGTTTAGCCTAAGGGAGCAAAATAGACCCATTATGTTATGAATCTTATGATTTAAAAAAAAAAAAAAATTATTCAAAGAAGAGTATCATTACAAGAAACTAGTTGGAAGCCTAACAAGCTAATTTCCAACATCGCACCACTACATTAGTTGAACAGGTTGTTGTACTAGCCTACCAGCGAGTCTTATGAGAAACCAGTCAAGGGAACCGAAGCATTTAAGAGGTTGATTATGTCGCAAGGGGGCAAGCCAACTCTATTCCATTGTCAAATTTTGCAATATTGCAATTGTCGTGCAAGCCTACTAGCGAGTCTTATGAGGAACCAATCAAGGAAGCCAAAGCGGATAGGGCTGATTATGTCGCAAGGGGGAAAGCTAACTCTACATTCCATGTCAAATTTTGCAATATTACGTTATTGGAGATTCGAACCTGCGATCTCCCAGATCGCATTAAACCTTTGAGGAAGGGGAATGACCAGCTGAGCTGGCTATGTGTTTTTATAAAAAAACAAAAAACAGATAAAAATGGATGTGCACTGTGCATTAATTCATACATCACAATGCCGCATCTAGGGTCAGAGCCATCCCATTGCAAGGGTGTGCACTTGCACCCCCTGCACGGCTGGCTCCAAACCCCATTTCAAGCCCAATTTGACAAAAAAATTTATATATAAGCCTCTCTTTTTTTTGCATCCATAGCAAATTTTGCACCCCCATTCTACAATTCTTGGCTCCTCCCTGGCCGCATCATGTCTATGTATCTGCACACAAAAAAAAATTGGCGTCTGCCAATTGAAAAGAAATATTTTCGGAGTTTTCTTTCAAAATAATACTCCAAAAATACCATACCTTATGACTACACGCCCGTTCACTTGGTTAAGTACTAGTTACATATGATATGTTAGAGCAAGTCTTATGGTGGAATCCATCATATTTCAAGTGTGGAAAAACCATGAAATGTCAAGTTTAGTGGCTTCCAAATTGGTGTTTTCCATGAAAAATCCAAGCAGTGTTCCATGGTTTCGTGTAATGGTCCGTGGAATCCATGATAGTGCTAATCAAATTAGCGTAAAACGCTATTCAGAATAGCGCATTAGAAGACGAAAAGCGCTAATCAGAATAGCGCTCAACGCTAATCAGAATAGCACAAAGCGTTATTCATAATAGCGCTTTTTTTTATCCGTAGATTTAAACGAGCTATTGGAAATCTAATGGCTGAGAAAATAGCGCTAATCTTAATAGCGTTTTGTGCTATTCTTAATTGATTTTTGTGCTATTCTGAATAGCGTTTTTTTAGCGCTATTCTGATTAGCGCTCAACGCTATTAAAATTAGCGTTTTTGTTGTTTCATCACTACACTTGCGTTTCCATCCACGATTCCAAATACTGAGGTGGCATGGAAGATGGAAGATGGAACTCTTCCACCATAAGACTTGCTCTTCGAGCGGTAGTCCAGATTAACTTTAGACTTTGGATCAATTTTAGGGGAGATTTTTATATTACAATAAAAATAATTTATTCTTAACAAAAACAAAAAAAATTTAAACAAAAATCATAACTTTATTGTAAAAACCAATAAAACAAAGAAGAAACGAACAAATTTAGGAGATAAAGAAAAGGGAAATTTTGTTAACGTGTGTTTTACTAGTAATGAGTTAAAGGTTTTAGCCAAGGTATTAAAAGCGTGAGGCATTTTCATTTTTAGGAAACGAAGCGTGAAGCGTCACTTCATGGTTGATGTTTAAAGAGGATGTTCTCTTATAAATAAATTAGTCGTAACTAGTAATTATAAATTTATTAGGAAGATAATATCTATATAAATTCTATATAAGTCTAATTATAATCAAAACAAAGCGTGTGCACACCAGTTCAACCTTCTCCAAGCTAGTGGGAGGTAGGGTGTTTGATTCCCCCTTAAGACATCCATATTTTCCTTTTAAAAGCTTTAAAATTTAGGCGCGAAAAGAATCGACTAAGTCAAAAAGCGCACTACACATAACCGCTTCGGAGTGAAATGCTGAAATTTGAAGCAAAGCGTATGCTCCGAAGCGTGAAGCTTACGCTTTATGAAAAATACGCTTCACATGACCGTTTCAGAGCGAAATGCTGATATCTGAAGTGAAGCATATGCTCCGAAGCGTGAAAAGTACGCTTTTAAAAACCATAGCCATAAAATTTACCTCGGTGTCTAAGTAATAAGCCCACGTTATCACGAGTATTTGTTTATAACATCCGTCTTAATCTATTTATATTTGTACCATGACATTACTATGTTGGAAATGGGCGTAACAACCTTTTAGCCCAGCAGATCTTGCCCAATTAAGGAAAAATAGACAATTGAGCCCTGGACTAAATTTTAAGTCCGCAAATACTAACAACCAATCAGTTGAAACCCTTTCCACAAAGGCGACTAGATACACTGTATTTACAAGATAAGTTGTACATGTCTACTAAACAAATCAGGTACGCATTCAAACCAAAAGGAATGAATATGGTTGGTTATCAGTTCAGATTTATAGTCAAAGCTTTATTATCCTGGCTAAAAATTGGGCCTATACCATTTAATTGGGGATTATAACTAGATGACAAAAAAAATCACTAGAAATCACTTCACACCACTCCTTATTAAAATAATTATCAAACTACCTATTTTATCCCTGATTAATTAGCACTAATTAATCATATTAGGGGTAATTTTATTTTGGATGTGAGATTATCTAATGTTAGAGAGTTCATCAAAACATCAACATTTTGATTTTTTTTTCGTAAAAGTTACACAGAATCGGTTTATGTTCATTCACTTGTAAACCGATTCTGGATTGGTGTTTAGAATTACCAGAGGACATCCATAATCGGTTTACTTTGACATGTTTTATAATCCGATTATGAAAATCGTATTTTTCTTATGACATATATAAATCGATTGTTTCCTTTCATTACCAATTTTCATTCATCGCTTATTATTGTAGGATGCATTTAGCACATGCATCAAGCCTTTAAACCCCTAGGCGACCCTAGTGGACGAGTTATAGTCTCGTGAGGGTTTATATAGAGGTCTACCCACAATACCTTTACAAAAAATTCTAAAGCCATTAATCTTCCTCTGACGAAGACGATACCGCATCCAAGTAGTCCGGGTTATCCTTCGGGATTCTATCTGCCAAGAAGTGGTAGCTTGCATCGAATGCGAATGCTTCCCCCTTTACTTCCAAGTAGCGCGCTTTCACGACTTCGTGCTACAAAAACACAAAAACAAGCATACATTTGTAGTGGTGTTTCGCTGGAAGATAACACAACATAGGATACGTAAAAAAAACCACAAAATTACTTACAAATTGTGCAATGGACAAGGCGCAGGGGCGAGCGTTAAATTCGCAGGTTGGAGAGCTAAAAAAGCAAGTATCGCATTTTCGATGACTAGGTGTCTTTCATGGATGGCTTGAACACTTCTTGCGTTAGGATTTCCAAATTCTTGGATGAATTTGTTGTGTACTTTAACCCAAATAATTGTTGAATCCTCTCTTTCGGAGGATTGACGTCTAAGCCGATTTTCCGCATACCATGCTTTCGTGATGCCAAATCTTCCGCAGAGTCGAATGATGCCATTTCTTGTATGTATATGTATGAAATCAGTAGTTGTGGAGTATATGAAGTGAGGGGGAATAAAATGATCAATTTTGGGGCAAATGGGGTCCAATGGTGAGGTCTCTATATATAGAGAAAGTCCCAACCGAATATTTGTTTTGAAAAACGTGTAATAATTTGAAATAATCGTTCCTTTAGAAGGACTATAAAATCCGATTGTGTTTATATGCCACAAGGAATCGGTCTTTCTTGTGACCAAAGTAAATCGATTAGAGTCATTTTAAATTTTGAATTTTCACCGACACTAATCGGTTTATATATTTCCATATGTGATCCGATTCTATAACATCCAGAAAGATTGGCCTGCATAATCGGTTTATAATGACATATCGATTAAACCGATTCTTGACATGTCAAGCGCGAATTATAGAGCAACACATAATTAGAATTAAAGCTTCAAGTTCATCAAATTCAACACGGATATCATCCAAAATAAAAACCTTAAAAGAGTGTTAAGAACTTAAAATAACCACAAGTCTTGTAAACTTAAACTTTTAATATCTAAAACTTAAACATAAGAACTTAAACAGCAGGAGCACCGGCACCAGCATCACCACCATCAGCAGGAGCACCAGCATCACCACCAGCAGGAGCAACAGCTTGTGCTTCAACCATTAGTTCCCACATATCTTGCTTTCTGCATGGACCTCCCTCCAAGATGAAATCATGTTTCTCCTCATCCTGGCGAAGGTGATGACCTCAATAAGCTCTTCAAGTGAAAGCTTATCAATCAATTCCAGGGCTTGTTCAAGCCGGGTTTCAGCTCCAAATGCAAACTTGTATAGGTTCCTCACCGGCACTCTTTGTGGTTGCCTCAAGATATCCTCCACGGTTAAATCGCGATTGTAGAATGGTAGGTATCCGAAGTCCATTCTACACAAAAAATAAAAAAAATCAAGTTAAAAATCGGTACATAAAGAAATATATGTAACCCGATTCTGAAGAGACCACTAAAATCGGTTTATGTGGTACATGTATAAAATCCGATTCTGAAAGAAAGATGAAAAGAATATATTAATCGGATTATACATATTACACATATAAACTGATTCTGGGGATGTATTTTCATATTTCATTTCTAAGCCAGAATCGGATAATGTTAATCCTAATGTAAACCGATTACTATGCATGCTCTTCATGGTCGAAAAAAAAATCAAGAATCAGTTTATTCGATAGGTCAATAAAAACCGATTCTGGGTGTAATAAGAGTTTTGATTTTCCAAAAACGATGATTTAAAGATGTAAATCAATAAAATAAGAAGATGGGTTGATGGAGATTTACCTTCTTCTTGATTGGATCGAAGATCGTTGGAGTAGAGGATGAAAAAAAATTTGATTAGGGTTTTGAGAATTTGGAAAGTTTATGATAGAAATGGAAAGATTTTTTAGGTTTGTTTTTTTTGATTTTGGATTTATTGAAAATAGAAAGTAGAATTTATATGAGTGAGTTTTAGAAATTAATGTGGGGGTAAATTAGTATTTTTTATAAGGTTTGGGTGCCTAGAGTAATTTGGGGTGTGAGAAGAAAAAACCTATAGGCCTCAATTAAGTGGTCTATGCCCCAATTTAGCCAGGTTTATTATCCTAAAAGGTAAGATGAATCTAGTTAGATACTTGTATAGATACATTTATATTATCCAGATTCATAAAATAAATTTAATTATTAAGATAAGGATGAACCTGGAGAGCATTTTGTCCAGGTACATAGTCAAAATGAATCCAATTGGAGATTTAACTGGATACATATTCTCTGCAACCTATAAATATTAGAGGAATTCCAATTGAAATATACACATTTTCCATTCATTTTCTCTTCACTGAAACCTGCATAAAGCTCGTACTCATTAAAGCATCGGATTGTCTTTGCAGGTACCCCCACTTTCATTTACCAAGAATTCTTGAAGAGACAAAGTTAATGAATAAACTGATTCATCAAGTAGCTAAAATTTTCTCATTTATCAGGAATGTATCACGAGGAATATTGTTGAATCATCAAACAGTTCATATCTCATCATCAAGTAAGAATCTAAAGGAATATTCTTGAATCATCTACGAATCTCGGGGCGTGTTGTAGGAATATTTTTTCTACAACAATTTGTTGTGTAATTCTTTTACATGACATTTGACATATATACAATTTGCTAGACTATGATGCTCAATTGTTAATATATTATTATAAAATATTTGTATATAATAAATTATTAAGTGCACTCCTAATTATTTTGAAATCTGAGCTTGGGTTAGAAATATATGAAAAAGCGAGGGTCTAACAACCACATCCAATATTTCGCTTAGTAATCTGTATGGACTATCTCCAATATACTTTCAAAAGAATCAACTAGACATTCAGACTCAATCTTAAGAAAGGTATATCAAAGAGTTATATCTTTATTCCTCAATTCAATCTGCAATCAAACAAATATGAATTTGCGATCCCGATTTAATATAAGAAATAACTTGGACAGTATCAAAAACCAATATCCAAGTGTCAATCAATTTAATTAAACAACCCAAAGGTCGGATTCACAAACTGATTGAACTTACGCACAAACTGTGATATTTCAATTATATAAAAAATATAATGCGGAAAAGAAATAACACAGACACCAGTAATTTTGTTAACGAGGAAACCGAAAATGCAGAAAAACCCCGGGATCAAGTCCGGATTTTAACACCACATTGTATTAATCCGCTACAGAAACTAGCCTACTCCAAGATAACTTCAGACTCGAATGTAGTTGATCCATAACCAATCTCACACTGATCAAGGTGCAGTCGCGTTCCTTATGCCTCTAGAACCACTCCGGATTCTGCGCACTTTATTCCTTTAGCCGATCTCACCCCACAACTAAGAGTTGCTACGACCCAAGGTCGAAGACTTGATAAACCAATCTGACTCACACAGAAAAGTCTATTATATTGATAAATTTGTATCCCACAGATATACCTATGAGTTTTGTTCCGTCTTTTGGTAAATCAAGGTGAACAGGAACCAATTGATATACCGGACTTATATTCCAGAATAACAACCTAAAATATCAATCACCTCACAATAATCTTAACCGTATGATAGCGAAACAAGATATTGTGGAATCACAAACGATAATACGAAGATGTTTGTGACTACTTTTTATCTTGCCCATCAAAGATTAAATCTCGAGCATATCTTAGAGAAGATAGTACTCAATCACGATAGAAAACAACAAGATCAGAACACGCAACTACAGAAAAAATAATTGGGTCTGGCTTCACAATCCGATGAAGTCTTCAAGTCGTTAACCTACAGGGTTTTAGAAAAACCTAAGGTTAAAGGATAATCGACTCTAGTCGTAACTAGTATCACACATGAGGTGTGGGGATTAGGTTTCCCAGTTGCTAGAGTTCTCCTTATATAGTCTTCAAATCAGGGTTTGCAATCAATGTTACGTTGGTAACAAAGCATTCAATATTCCCCGTTAGATGAAAACTTGATTAGACTCAAGATAATATCTTTCCGCCGTTGGATCGAACTTAGCTTATTACACACAAATGTAAAGTGATTTCATTTAGATATTAGTAACCGTATCTAAACGTGTGCACCTTTGTTGGCTCAACAATAGTTAACCAAAGTTAGCCATATGAACACTTACATACCAACCTTATTCATCTTAACCATAACTAGTTCAATAACTTAAATGAAACTAGTTCTAGAGTTTTTCAATTGTTTATATTCCCATAGAAGTATACAAGACACTAATTGAAGCAAAATCGACTTTGATTCAGTCGAATCAATTCATGAACATTATAGCCACGGTTTGTAAAAGATTGCATTCCTTAATATATAAATGTATTAGTTCATGAACAAACCAATTTTAGAACATAACCCACTCAAGTATGCAAACGGGTACGCATACCTAAGTAGCCGGATTTTGACTGTGTTCGGCAGTATGCAAAGGGTACGCATACTATTGTACACTTCCAAACTTCGGTTGATTCCAGTACGCGTATAGGTACACATACTATAGTACCCGAACTTCAACTGGCTTCGCCAGTATGCGTACATGTACGCATACTCTAGCTCCCGGACTTTACCTAACCTACCCAATATGCATACGGGTATGCATACCGTATTCCGGTCTTAGACCAATCACATATGAAGTACGCATATTGTGCTTAAATCCAATTTTGGTTAAGTGTTCTAAACTCCCATTTAAATCATTGAAACATTCTTAGAAGACGACAATAGATGTCTCACATAAACTATCAGCTTCAACGCAATATTCAAGTGATCGAATGATCAATACGAAATATTTCGACTCTACATCAGATGACTGTCTCACACAAATCATGTAAGATGTTACAAGACGATTTTCACATGATCATCTTTTGACTTTATTCAAGAATATAATATGAACTTGGTTAAAGGGAAAGCTTACCAACACATATTTCGAGAAATATGTAAGCGAGTTAAACTCAGCTCGAAATATCAAATGTGTATAATTGAAGTCTATATAGCTATACGACTTTTGTCTCAAATAGTACATAAAGTAGATATAATTTTGAGTGATAGATGAGTTCAAGTCTCCACATATATTTTGTTGATGAAGATCCACAAGCTCCCCTTAGTAGTTCTTCGTCTTCATTTGATGAACGCCGCGAAGTCTAATGCGCAACTACACTTTTTATCCTAATCCGAGACTTAGATATAAGGAGACTAGAAATAAAGACTTATAATTTTGGCAACTAAACTTGACAACAAGCTTGAGATGGAAACGCTTGCGAGTTCGACCAGGCAGCGCTCTAACAATCTCCCCCTTTGTCAATTTTAGTGACAAAACTATCAATACATATGGAATACAAAATAAATAAACTTTGTAGCTCTCAATCCAAATGCTTGATTTCCTTGGTTCTTTAACACTACTCGAAATATTCATCACTTCCAAGTACTCCAATGATTTTTAATGTGTTCAATATGTAAGTGAGTTAAACTCAGCTCGAAATATCAAATGTGTATAATTGAAGTCTATATAGCTATACGACTTTTGTCTCAAATAGGACATAGAGTAGATAGAATTTTGAGTGATAGATGAGTTCAAGTCTCCACATTTATTTTGTTGATGAAGATCCACAAGCTCCCCTTAGTAGTTCTTCGTCTTCATTTGATGAACGCCGCGAAGTCTAATGCGCAACTACACTTTCTATCCTAATCCGAGACTTAGATATAAGGAGACTAGAAATAAAGACTTATAATTTTGGCAACTAAACTTGACAACAGGCTTGAGATGGAAACGCTTGCGAGTTCGACCGGGCAGCGCTCTAACAATCTCCCCCTTTGTCAATTTTAGTGACAAAACTATCAATACATATGAAATACAAAATAAATAAACTTTGTAGCTCTCAATCCAAATGCTTGATTTCCTTGGTTCTTTAACATTACCCGAAATATTCGTCACTTCCAAGTACTCCAATGATTTTGAATGTGTTCAATTCAGCAACATAGTTGTTGAAGATACGTAGCTATAACAATGAGAAAACAGTAGCTCTCAATCATTGTTATGCAGTGTCATAGTATTATTATATATCATCAAAGTCCAATTGTATCACAACTTTGACAACAATACTATGGTGATATGTATCACTACCCCTTAGTGAATACTTCATCTCACATGAACCCCCCCCCCCCCCCCCCCCACACACACACACCCCACCCTCTTACATTATGATCCGTAAACCATATGTATTTGTAGTGTGAACTACACATTAATTCTCCCCCTTTTTGTCAATAAAAATTGGCAAAGGTACGAAAAATAGCAGGATCATAATGAAATTTCCATAGAGATACTTCATGACCAAAAGAGAACATATCAACTTTGTTTCGATGATTTCACATAGTCGAAACTAGTGTATTCATCAAGGAGTTTATAAAGATACAAGAAAACTCCTATAATATTCCACAGCCGCACTCCCCACAGAGATTTATAAATTGAGCACAAGTTCAATTAAGAACTCTCCCCCATAAAATGTCATTCCCGAAAGAACAACAAGAGCGACCTTACTTTCACAAGAAAAGAAAGAATATATGGACATTAACAAATCACATGAAACATGAATTTGTATCCAAAATACTCAATTAAATTAACCACAAGAGAACCCATGATTAATTTAATCGGAAATGCTTAACATAGGAGAACTTACGGAGTCACACAATACTTTCACATAGAAGTGGATCAGGGAAAGACCAATACTGCGGAATATTCAAAGATTCATTCTATTTTTCATTAATATTTGCATAAAGACATATAATAGACTTAATCTTTGCAAACAAAAGTTCATCCTTTCTTCATCAATATTTGCATAATGACATAATATGCTTAACTTTTGTCATATATGGGACAATCATAGTTCACGGACGCAAACACACATATCCCACAACAAGTTGCAATATATAAACCCATAAAGATTAATACTGCAGAATCATCTTCCAAATAAACTTTAAACTTTAAATAAATAAATCTAAAAACATTGCAAGATGAAAATCGTTGGAAATAGCTATGTGTACTCACAATAATTGCTATTCCAAACCCTAGTTATCCTTCTTAAAACACAAGAATAAATTCTCATAAGAAGTTTCCTAGAAATTAAGGCCTCTAAAAAATTCTTTATTGTCCCCGAACTCCTTGTCGTCAAGAGCCATAGTAATATAAGGTTCATGAAGTTAGGATTCAATTCCAACAGACCTTCTTGATTGATGTCGAACCAGGGCCTTCTGAATTTCGAGAGTCCTCAAGACAATAACCTTTATTTGATGATTATCCTTTCTTGTTTCCTCCAACTCTTCAAGAACTCCATAAAACTTATGTAGATTAGAAGGAACATCTCTTGGTTTCCTCACATTCCTCCTTTTTCTTTTCAAAGTTGAAGGTACAAGAGATTTACCTTTTTCTTTCATGATTGATAGCTTAAATCATATTAACATCTTTTCTATCAGAAGACATAATGCTTGGATTCTCCATACCAGTATGAGATTGTGAGAGGAATTCACAAATCAGACTCAACAAGCAATCTTGTGATATCAGAGAAGGAAGAATGAATGTAGGGTTACGGAACCTTTCTACACTAAAAGGATTCATGTGCGCACAATTCACAACCCTAAAGAAGGCAGAATTTTCGATTTTAACCCTCTTTTATTGATGAAACAGAGTAAAGCCCTTTCAATATCAATTAGATATGAAAGCATGGAAGAATTCCAAAATAGTGAAAACACAACCAAAAAAGAAAAAGAAAAAAATTCCTTTCTCTTTTCCTAAATCCCGAAGTGTGCAAACTCCTGTCTCTTTTAAACCAGGCACATGAGACAAGATGCACAACCAACACATTTAAGTTGTGTTGGGGTGAACAATAATATGTCCAACATAATCTTCTAGAATGGAATTCTCAAAACCCTGTTTCACAGACTGTATAGACCGTATTCTTTTATCTAGTGGTCTCATTTTTTCTTTGGAAATTAACTTCTTTGGAGAAGAGATGAGATTACATACCTCAGACGACTTCTGAACAAGTTTGATCTTGTTTGCTAATCAATTTGCTCTTTGTTTGAAGTTTGTTGACATATCTTATCTTATGTTTGTACTTGAAACACTTGGAGATTTCATGACCCTTGAGAGTACAATAAGAACATGTCAATATCGAGGATGGTTCAGACATCATAGTTGTGCAGGATGCTAGACAAACGATAGAACCTGAAAAATTAGAAATAGAATTTCCAGTATACAAGGAGAAATTCATTATGTGGTTGAAGTTTCTCCATGAAGAATCGAGGTTAATGTACGTATTGCTACAATTATCAAAATCAATATTTTCACAGAGGAGTGCAACACTTGATTTTTCGTCTTCATTTGAATAATAGAGATCAAACATTTCATCAAGAGTTGCAGCAAGACCTTTGTTTCCAGTGAATTTTCTACGATTCGGACACTCATTTGCAAAATGGACAAAACCTTTACACTTGAAGCACTGTCGCACATCCTCATCATCAGTATCCCTGTTTTGAGGAGGAACACGATTATGAGGTTTAACTGATGATCGACCTAGGTTTATCTCTAGAGAACCGTTTACTTCTCTTCAAAACAAGATCTCTAAACTGTCTTGTGATCAAAGAGACTGAGTTTTCAAGATCTTCATCTGATGAATCAATCTCAGAAGGATCATCTTCAGAGATGCCAACACTTTTACTTTTATCAAGTAATTTAGTTTTCTTTTGTTCTTTGAAAGAAACATCCTTTCCAGATTTGGATATATGCTCATGATCAAAGATCTTTAACTTCCCAACGAGAGTATTTCTAAAAAGCGCATCAAGGTTATTTCCTTCTACGATGGAATGTTTCTTAGAATCGTATCTAGATGGCAATGATCTGAGAATTTTCATCATAATGTCCTTTTTAGGAATAGTCTTACCAAGATGCATTAACAATTTCAGACACTTTGTGATTAAACTCATCAAATGAATCTTCATCTGTCATACGAAGGTTTTCCCATTCAGAATTTAGGTTTTGAAGCCTAGCTTATTTTTCACAGGTATTACCTTCAAATACGGTTTCTAAAATATCCCATGCATCTTTAGACCGAGTGCACGTAGTCACATGGTGCTAAAGATCTGGGGTAATGGCATGGATGATTGCATTCAATCCTTCAGAATTTTGCTTTGCAGCAAAAATCTCGACAACAACATAATCACTGGTATCCTTTGGAACAGTTAAATTTCCTATTGTAAGAACCGGAGGAAAATAACCATTAACAACATAAACCCATGATTGAAAATCACGCGCTTGAAGAAAGGCATGCATAACAATTTTCACCATAAGTAATTCGATCCATCGAAGACTGGCGGTGCGTTTATAGAGATAGCACTTCTGTCCATAGAGTCAGATCGCTACAAATACAAACTTGTGAGGTCTTAAACGTGTTTGCCTGCTCTAATACCAATTGAAAAAGCGGGGGTCTAACAACCATACCCAATATTTCGCTTAGCAATATGTATCGACTAACTCCAATATACTTTCAAGAGAATCAACTAGACAGTCAGACTCAATCTTAAGAAAAGTATATCAAAGAGTTATATCTCTATTGATAGGAATTTGCGAGCCCGATTGAATGTCAGAAATAACTTGGACAGTATTAAAAACCAATATCCAAGTGTCAATCAATTTAAACAACAACCCGAAGGTCGAATTCACATACTGATTGAACTTGCACACAACCTGTGATATTTCAATTATATAGAAAATATAATGCGGAAAAGAAATAACACAGACACCGGAAATTTTGTTAACGAGGAAACCGCAAATGCAGAAAAACCCCGGGACCTAGTCCAGATCTGAACACCACACTGTATTAAGCTGCAGCTGACACTAGCCTACTCCAAGTTAACTTCGGACTGGAATGTAGTTGAGCCCTAACCAATCTCACATTGATCAAGGTACAGTCGCGTTCCTTACACCTCTAGAACCACGACGGATTCTGCGCACTTGATTCCCTTAGCTGATCTCACCCACAACTAAGAGTTGCTACGATCCAAAGTCGAAGACTTGATAAACCAATCTGTCTCACACAGAAAAGTCTATTGTATAGATAAATTTGTCTCCCACGGATATACCTATGAGTTTTGTTTCGTATTTTGAAAAATGAAGGTGAACAAGAACCAATTGATATACCAGACTTGTATTCCCGAAGAACAGCCTAGAAATATCAATCACCTCATAATAATCTTAATCGTATGGTAGCGAAACAATATATTGTGAGAATATGAAGATGTTTGTGACTAGTTTTTATCTTGCCTGTCGGAGATTAAATCTCGAGCAAATCTTAGAGAAGATAGTACTCAATCATGATAGAAAACAGCAATATCAGAACATGCAACTACAGAGAAAATAGTTGGGTCTGGCTTCACAATCCCAATGAAGTCTTCAAGTCGTTAGCCGACATGGTTTTGGAAAAACCTAAGGTTAAAAGAGAATCGACTCTAGTCGCAACTAATATCACACCAGAGATGTGGGGATTAGGTTTCCAATTGCTAGAGTTCTCCTTATATAGTCTTCAAATCAGGGTTTGCAAACAATGTTACCTTGGTAACAAAGAATTCAATATTTACCGTTAGATGAAAACCTGATTAGACTCAAGCTAATATCTTTCAATCTTTAGATCGAACTTAGCTTGTTACACACAAATGAAAAGTGACTTCATTTAGATATGAGTAACCGTACCTAAACATGTGCACCTTTGTTGGATCAACAATAGTCAACCAAAGTTAGCCATATGAACACTTTCATATCAACCTTATTCATCTTAACCATACCTAGTTCAAATGACTCAAATGAAACTAGTTCTAGAGTTGTTCAATTGTTTATATTCTCATAGTAAAAGTATACAAGTCACAATTGAAGCAAAATTGATTTTGATTCACTCGAATCAGTTCATGAACATTATAGCCACGATTTGCAAAGGACTGCATTCCTTAATATATAAATGTATAAGTTCATGAAGAAACCGATTTAGAAAATAACCCACTCAAGTATGCAAACGTGTACGCATACCTAAATAGTCGGACTTGGACTGTGTTCGCCAGTATGAAAACGGGTATGCATACTATCGTACACTTCCAAACTTCAGTTTTCCAGTACGCGTAGAGGTACGCATACTATATTACCTGGACTTCAACTGAATTTGCCAGTACGCGTACATGTTCGCATACTCTAGCTCCCGAACTTAACCTGACCTCGCCAGTACACATATGGTATGCATACCGTATTCCGGTCTTGGACCAATCACATATGCAAGTACGCATAATGTGCTTAAAATCCAATTATGGTTAAGTGTGCTAAACTCCCATTTTAATCATTGAAACATTCTTAGAAGACGATAATAGATGTCTCACACAAACTATTAGCTTCAAAGCAATTTTCAAGTGATCGAATGATCAATACGAAACATTCCGAGTCTACATCAAATGACTGTCCCAAACAAATCATGTAAGATGTTACAAGCCGATTTTCACATGGTCATCTTTTGACTTTCGTCAAGAATATAAGATGAACTTGGTTAAAGCGAAAGCTTACAAACACATATTTCGATAAATATGTAAGCGAGTTAAACTCAGATTGAAATATCAAATGTGTATAATTGAAGTCTATATAGTTGTACGACTTTTGTCTCAAATAGGAGATATAGTAGATAGACTTTTGAGTGATAGATGAGTTTAACTCTCCACATACCTTTTGTTGATGAAGTTCCAAAAGCTCCCCTTAGTAGTTCTTCATCTTCAATCGATGAACGCCGTGAAGTCTAATGTTGCAACTACACTTTCTATCCTAATCCGAGAGTTAGCTATAAGTAGACTAGAAATCAAGACTTATAGTTTTGGTAACTAAACTTGACAACAAGATTAAGATAGCAACGCTTGCGAGTTCGACCGAGCAGTGATCTAACAATACATGCATGTAAAGGCCCACTAGTTCTAAAACCACATCATAATATTGATCAATGTTAAGTTGGTAACCTAACTTGTCTTGGACAAGTGGCATGTAGTCTATGCACTACTCACTAAGTCCACGTCCAACATATGTCGATATGAGGTGGCTCAGTATTGAGGCATAATACTGTTTTATCCATAAAAATATAACATTATGTTTATATCATTATATTTGAGAAAAATTTCTTCTAGGTTTAAAATATCATAATATGAATTTGGTTTTTACTTTAAAGAAATTCAATTTGTGAAGTTCATATGAATCATGATTCGGAAGTTAATCATATCGGTTCTTTTATCAAGATTATGAATTGTTTAATAGATTTATATCGAGAGTTGTAGTGATAATACCTTTTCATGGATTAAGATAAAACATCAAGAAAACGATGAACATTTCAATTTAAAAATAATCATTTTTAGCATAGATCATGATCAATTATTTTTTCTCAAAAAAATCTAGGTTCAACAATTTGGTGATGAATAAATTCGAACTAATGTCTATTATTCATGGTCAAACCTGTATTTTCTCAAGATGATGAATTGAATCAGAGGGATTCATGTCTAGAGTGGTAATGATAATACTTCTTAACGTATCAAGATAAATCAGCAAGAGAACAAGGGCCATATTTTTCCTTTTCAAGAATACGACCAAGAACGATAATTTAAAAAATATTAATAAATAAATAAAATAAATCTAGATTCGGACTAAAAAATAATATTTTTTGCCAATGTTTTGAAGTTATTCTCGTCCAAACCTAGTCATGTAGTCTTTGAAGTTTTATCTTATTATTTGGAGCAATTATTCATATAACTATCCGTTTTTTTCTTCTTTCTTTTTTTATTAACGCCTGAAATTAGTCTTGTGGCTTTTGAAGTTCTATTTTTATATGCAAAATATTAAAATTTCTTACCTTTTTTTCCCCTACTTGAAAGGGAGATGGTACCTAATATACCACCAACTTTTTTTGTTCGTGAACTTGTACGAACAATTCCTTCTAAAATCAATATCAGGTTCACGGATTTGTTTCCAAATACATATTGATTGTCAGAGTAAGAGATATAAACTCTTTATATAATTCCTGATTGAGATTCATTAAGTTGTAAACTTTATTTGAGTTTAGTCCATACAGGTTGCCTAAGAAAAAGTTGGTGGTGTATTTTGGTACCCTCACATTTTCAATTTGTACCTAAATAGATAGGACAAAGTGTATTATTATAAAATGCAAGGACGGTCTAGGTTTTAGGGATTCAAAGTTGTTTGCCTTGCTTACAAAGTCTGCATGGAACCTTATATATACACGCACCTAATGAATTGTGGGTTACTATTCTTAGGTGTAAGTACTTTAATATCTATCATCAATTGAAAAATACTTTATGGATTTGGTTTAGTATTTGCACATGATTAGGCATCATTTATATATATATATATCAAACAAAACAAGTTTTTGGCAAGTTAGGAATGAAAAACACATCAATGCTTTTTTAGGTACTTGGATTCAAAATGCATTGACTCCTATGTGCATCAGTTATCCTAATCCCAACCACTCTGTCTCTTATTTTATAGACTAGCATACTTTGAGCTGGTTCAGTAACTTTTCACCCCATAAAATAGTCAAAACATCTTAAATTCTAGAATTCCCATATCCGGAGAGGATAAACTCATATGGCCTCGTATCAAATCTGGCATTTTTATTGTTAAGTCTAAATATAACTTATATAGCCTCATATCAAATATGGATTTTTTATTGATAAGCCCCCAGTGGAAGAGCTCCCAAATGACTGCATGATAGCTTATTTTGATGGTTCTTTCGATTATCTTACTTATAAATCTGGTATTTGCATTCTTCTAATGATGTGAGAGGTAATTTCAAAAGAATGTAAAACCGAATTAGGTATATCAAGAGATCCCGAAGAAGTTGAAAGCTTGGTGGATTCTGAAGTTATCAAGTCATAATTATTGGATATGACTTGATTGATTTTGGATATTGATCTCTGGAATCTTCCAAGAACTCTCGCGGTATAATCAAGTTCACGGTTTTGTTTCTGAATACATATTGATTGTCAGAGTAAGAGATATAAACTTTTCATATAATTCCTGATTGAGATTTATTAAGTTGTAACTCTCAGAACTATATTTGAGTTTAGGTCATACATGTTGCCTAAAAAAAAGTTGGTGGTGTATTTTGGTACCCCCGCATTTTTGTACCTAAAGAGATATGCCAAAGTGTATTATTATAAAATGCAAGGATGGTCTAGGTTTTAGGGATTCAAGGTTTTTTGCTTTGCTTATAAAGTCTGTATGGAACCTTATACACGCACCTAATGATTTATGGGTTACTATTCTTAGGTGTAAGTAAGAAATTGAAAAATCCTTCATGGATTTGGTTTAGTATTTGCATATGATTAGGCATCAAATAAAACAAGTTTTTGGGAAGTTAGGAACGAAAAACACACTAATGCTTGTTCAGGTACTTGGATTCAATATGCATCGACTCCTCTGTGCATCAGTTATCCCAATCCCAATAACTCTGTCTCTTATTTCATAGACCAGGATACTTTGAGCTGGTTCAATAATTTTTCACCCCATAAAATAGTCAAAAGATCTTAAATTCTAGATTTCCCATATCCGTAGAGCATAAACTTATATGGCCTCATATCAAATCTGGCATTTTTATTGTTAAGTCTGCATATAACTTATATGGCCTCATATCAAATTTGTCTTTTTTATTGATGGGTCTTCAGTGGAAGAGCTCCCAAATGACTACATGATAGATTATTTTGATGGTTCTTTAGATTATATTACTTATAAATCTGGTATTGACATTGTTCTACTGATGTGACGGGTAATTTCAAAGAATGTAAAACCAAATCAGGTATAGCAAGAGATACCGAAGAAGCTGAAATCATGGTGGCTTATGAAGTTATCAAGTCGTAAGTGTTGGATACGACTTGATTGATCTTGGATATTGATCTTTGGAATCTTCCAAGAACTCTCACGGTATAATTAAGTTCACGGTTTTGTTTCCGAATACATATTGATTGTCAAAGTAAGAGATATAAACTCTTCCTATAATTCCTGATTGAGATTCATTAAGTTATAACTCTCAGAACTGTATTTGAGTTTAGTCCATACAAGCTGCCTAAGAAAAAGTTGGTGGTGTATTTTGGTACCTCGGATTTTCAATTTGTAATTACAGAAATAGGACAAAGTGTGTTATTATAAAACACAAGGATGGTCTAGGTTTTAGGGATTCAAAGTTGTTTTCTTTGCTTACAAAGTCTGCATGGAACCTTATACACGCACCTGATGAATTATAGGTTACTATTCTTAGGTGTAAGTACTTTAATATCTATCATCAATTTTATCATAGGAAATTGAAAAATCCTTCATGGATTTGTTTTAGTATTTGCACAGGATTAGGCATCATGTATATATATATATATATATATATATCAAATAAAACACTTTTTAGGAAGTTAGGAATGAAAAACACACCAATCTTTTTTAGATACTTGGATTCAAAATGCATCGACTCCTCTGTGCATTAGTTATCCTAATGCCAACCACTTTGTCTCTTATTTCATATACCATGATACTTTGAGAAGGTTCAATAACTTTTCACCCCAGAAAATAGTCACAAGATCTTAAATTCTAGAATCCCCATATCCGGAGAGGATAAACTTATATGGCCTCATATCAAATCTGGCATTTTTATTGTTAAGTCTGCATATAGCCTATTCTTAAGTCTGCATATAGCTTATATGGCCTCATATCAAATATGGCTTTTTTTTATTAATGAGTCTCGAGTGGAAGAGATCCCAAATGACTGCATATTATAGCTTCTTCTGATGGTTCTTTCGATTATCTTACTTATAAATCTGGTATTGGCATTGTTCTACTGATATGACAGGTAATTTCAAAGAATGTAACCAAATTAGGTATAAAAAGAGATCCCGAAGAGCTAAAAGCTTGGTGACTTCTGAAGCTATCAAGTGGTTCAAAGACAAAGTCATTATCAATTTACTTTAGGGGTGATGTTGTGAATGATATATTGTTTATAAATAAAAATAAAACAACAAACCAGATTAGCTGGACTAATTCTTTAATTCTAAAAGATTGTCGATCTTTGGTAGAACTTTTTTTTTTTTATGAATTTGAGTATCTCAGCAGAGACATGAATGATATGACTGATAAAGCTGCTGGATATGGTAGAAGTCACAATGTAACAGGTGAATAAGTGGATAGTCCTCCACACTTCATCTATCAATCCATGTAACTTCTATTTCATTAATTCATATTTTTCTTTCTGGTAAAACAAAATTTCCTTTTATAAAGTTTAAATATTTATCATCAAATTTTAATACAAGGTTACCATCAGAACCACATGATTGGGGCTTGAAAATTGAACTAGTTCGGTTGATTCTATTCATAATTTAGTGTATGATAATAGAAAATCTTCATTTCTGGTCTATTAAATACTCCCATAACTTTACTCAACTTAACAAGTATCATATATTTATTAAAGCTCGCATATACTTCTTACTCCCTCCAGTTTAGGAAAAGTGATACTTTCACTTTTTCAATTTGACCTATTTTTAGGCAAAAAAATAAAAATGTGAAAGTATCTTTTTTTTTTCTAAAATGGAAGTAGTACTTCTTAGTGTAAACACTTAAACAAGCTTTAACTAAAATTAAATTTTATACAAATAAAGTTTGGGGATTTTAATAAAGTGACACACTTCCAATTTGAAGTTCAAGAAAATGCCACCGTTTTTTTCAGAGTTTATTTAATGCCACACATTTGACCTTTTCCATCCCGTTTTTTTTGAGAAAACGGTTAACTGTCGTTAGTGCCTACGTGGCAGTAAATCATCCCTAGTAAAAGACATTTAACCCGCAAACCATCTAACTAGGACTGATTCAAATCGACCTAATAGTGTGAGTCATTGTCTAAGTTTGGACCAACACGGATTCAAGCCTAGACCAACACCGATTCAAGCCTCCATTGCACCATCAAATTCATTCTGTATCTTCATAACCAACAACACCACTCCCTTAAAAACAGCAGCGACAAGTTCTCATTTAGAACTATTTTCACGACTTGAAATCTCTGTCCAAAACTCTACTGAATTCCAAAACCATTGTAGTCTACTTCATCCACTCCAGAAATACATCCAGCCATGGCAGTCAACAGGCAGCCGCAACGAGAACTCGATTGTTGATTTTCGAGTGAAGAAGGTGGTTCAAGCAATTCAGGAAACACCTACATGCGTTCTGCTGGTGGCATATCAAATTCACATAAAACTGATTTATTCACTCTATCATGTCTTCAATCTAACACGGCTCCAAAGATGGGATCATTTCTATTCAATTAATCATACACTTAGATTTTAGTAAACTGCAAGGCATCAGTAGGATAGAAGAATGCTGGTGGTTGAGCAAACATACATCCGTTTCTTTTTTAGAACCCAAGAACCCACTTTGTTTGAACTTGAATCAACATCAGCAGCATATCTACTAGATCTACTTGATTCCATTACTACCGACATTTTGATTTGTTTGTTCAACTAAATTTTGCTTAGAGAAGTTCTTATGCTAGTTTGTCTCGAACAACAATTCCAGTATCACTAGCCACAACTGACTGCAATGCAGCTCCCCTCTACCAGTATCAGTGGAACTATATATCTTTTTTACATATAAGCAATTTCTTACAAGCATCTTCTTGATTCTCACCACTCTTACAATGACCCAAGAACAACTGCCATTAGACCCAATCTCAGCCACCGACTCCTGTAATTCATGACCACCATTTGATCAAAACCAAATTGGGCAAAAACCCATCTTCAGATTACATCAAAACCCCCGATTCAATTCCTTGGTTGTTGTTTGAAGAATTCCTTTAACACAAATCAACGGGGACCAGATACTGCACGACTTGTCTCATGGTTGGTCTAAAATCAGAATTAGTATGAGTACATTAATCTAAAAGAACTTCAATCCATTCTAGACAGCCTAAACTGTAATCATGGCTTCATGTCATAACCACCATACTCATCTTATCCATCTCAATTCACTGTCTATAGATAAGTCCATAAATTCAACAACAAAACTGCATAACTTAAACAAAATTTATAGAGAAGAACAATTACCTCAAACTCATTTACTCAAGCACCAGCCAGTTCATCCTAGATAACTTCATAATTCATCTGAGTTCCAAATACAAACTCTAACTATTGAACTTAAGCTAGTCTCCAACCGTAACTCTCAATTCAGATCAAACCCACCTCCAGTTAATCATCTAAACCCTCAATTCAGTTCATCCATCAACATCAGTTCTTAACCAACCCTAATTCAATTCCCAAATATTCTATTCTCTCAATCAAACTCAATTCATCCATCAAAATCTTCCAATCTATTCAACCCATCCTTTAATTCCTTCTTAGTCACCCTTAATTGAATCTCGAAATTCATTTCAGGAACCCTAATTTCTTCACAATTTCATTAACATCTCAATTCTTCTTCAAGACAATACTACAACTTCAATTTAGCAATAACCCTTTGATCTTCATCTGTTAACATCCCGTTTAGCTTATCAATTCCAAATAAACTCAACATCAAACTCTAACCTTCACAGAAACACTTCGCTTCAACTCAATCGTGGATTCTAACCAAACCCAACTATGAACTCATCAGCACCACACTCGGTTGATTGGTTTCACTAATTTTCTGCAAGGTTTTCTCAACAGAGATTTCATCTCTGGAACGCCGGAGAAAAAGAAGAAGGAGAAGAAAGGAAAGAGAAAGAGATTTCAACAGAGATTTCATCTCTGATTCAAATCGACCTAATAGTGTGAGTCATTGTCGAGTTTGGACCAACACGAATTCAAGGGTGGTTAGGTAATGTTGACACGTTGTATTGACTTTTTCAATGATTATAGACCGAGTTAGTGGGCCCTGACGGAATATCTAACGGTTGTGGCATTTAATAAACTCTGAAAAAAACGGTGGCATTTTCTTGAATCGGGATTTGCAAGTGTGGCAGTTTGTTAAAAATCCCATAAAGTTTATGCTCTCGATCAAAGCCACTAAAAGTGATTCTACTTTCAAAAGTAAACCTTTCTCTTTCATTCTCACAATTGGAGTAATCTTTAAAGAGATAAAAGAATAATTTATGATACTAGCTTACGAGAGTTGTTGAGCCCGTTAAATTTTTTTGTTATATTCAAAATCAAGCTTACCCGTTACCACCTTAGAGCTTCTCCAATGGTGAATGTGAATATTTCATATGTGGCATCACTTCTAAAACATCCTTTGAGTATAAAATCCTAAATATTAGGAAAAATAAAATTTTATCTCCAACCCATAAAATTTGTTATTATTTGTTTACTTATTTGTAGGCATAGAATTGGTTAAAATCTTATCTATTTTTATTTTTCAATGATTTTTATTAACAAAAGTGTGACTAGGATGGGAAGACATCCTCTGATTGAATGTCTAAAATTAGAGGTTCACCTAGAAGATGTCTAACTTTTTTTTTACCACATCATCTTCACATCAATGGGTTGGAGATGATTTTTTATAAATATGATTGTGGATCCTACGTGGATTAGGACTTTTTCCTTCACACACATTCTATTGGAGAGACTCTTAGTTCTATTCTGCTAGTCGCCGTCCTGGACTCATATAGCAAAAGTGCAAACCATGTATGAATTAAGAAGTTGTCCCTGGCAGTGGTTGTAGGTAATGTGAACCGGCTTAATTAATTTTCTTGAAAACCATCGAATGGCATAATGGTTCTCATGCTCTCTCCCTCGGAGAAGGTAAGGTTTTGACCCCTAGACCTTGCAATTACTTTTTTTGTTTTTGTTTTTCTCTCTATTCTTTTTATGACACAATCAACTGCGAGAATCCAAACCTAACTTATAACTTAGGAGTTGAAGCCTTAACCAACTGGACCTTGTAATTGCTAGGAGTATTTACGGACTACTAACTAACTACTGTTCTAACCATCACTAAAAAAAATGTCATAAACACGTAAGCCACAAGATTAACTAACCCCCATGCTGACCCATTAAACAGTTAACTTATTTGATCGTGTATCATCTGTTTTGGAAGTTACTTGATTACTTAAAACAAGTTGTTTATTATAGTTTCTGTTTCCTTTTGCAGGGAATTACATCACTAAGCATGACTAGGTAAAACCTTAAATGCCTCTAATGTTTCATGTCTCCGAATGTTATCCTACTAAGTGCATGCCGAATTTAAAGCCGAGGTAGACAGTGAGACAAAGCAATCATTTGTAATTGGATGATGATCAAGAGAAAGGGTCCTCCTAATCCGTTAAAAGTACAGGATATGGGTCCAAGTATTCACTATACCAACTTAAGATTCTTCCGCTTTGCAATGGCCCTCTTTCTATTATAAAAGGCAAAGCCATTAAACGAACCCCAAGCATTAAACTTCTCCATTAACAATGAGTTTAAGAAATAAAAGCAAGCCCATCAAAAACTTAGTGGACACTGGACATATCCTTAAGAAAAAAAATAAAAGAATGATAGTTCCACTTGGAATTTTACATTTTTCTTTGGTAAATTAGGTAGATATGATTTCGTACTCCAATTTGTAGAATGTATCCTTTCATAATATTTTAATTCTATGAACATACTTTTAAGTAGGGTAGTTGCTGAAAATATATAATATGCATTTTTTGATGATGACATTTGACAAATGACACAGTGGAGCAATCGAGTGCCATGTGTAGGTGATATCAGTGCATATTGCCTCGAAGTGTTGTGAGATTGCATGTTCTGAAAAAATCGAAATGATCTATGACAATTGTGTTTCTTCCCAGTGACAATTCTCGGAAGATAAAAGTTACCCATTAAGTCACTTTGAGAACATGTTCTTGTCCGGAAGAAAAAAAAACATTCGAATTTCATAAGAAATCGATTTGTGAATAGAACGATGTTAGGTGTCATTATTCAACACCTCATTTTCCAATGTGTCACCTAGTGCGTAGTAACATTACCATTCAACACCTCATTTCCCAAGGTGTCACATAGTGCGTAACAGTTTGAGACTTGTCACTTCAACTTCAGAATATACAAGAAAATCACCGTATTTAATCGGAAATGATACACTCAACGCGTGCTGGTCGCGCGGTGTGTCCCGATAAGAAGACAAAAAGACAATTCCTTTTGACTCGGCGGTTTGTAGGTGTGGGTCCCATCCTTCTCTCTCACAAACAACATCGGGATGGTCCGCGTGATTCAACCCGCGAAACATCAATCATTTCTGTATTTTAATAGGTCTTGAGACCTTACAAAATTGTTAATATTAAGAGGTAGGAGTATATCAGAAAAATGATTTTCCTTCTTATTAGTTTAGCGTATATAAATGTCATTTTTTTTATGGAAAAGGTTAATATATTAACTTAAGCAATGTAATACAGAAGATCTACAATTTCATTTTCATCAAAAATATTAGAAGTAATACTCTCTTTTCACACTCGTTGACACAAGTGTGATGACATATGATGAAGTCTTCGGATCCTTGCTTCTTTTGCAACTGAGTCCGCTGCAGCATTGTAGTCCATGTTATTAAATTTAACCTGTGCTTGAGGAAGTGTATCCAACAAGTAAATGGCTTCTTTTATAGTATTCTCCGCAACCCATGAAGCTTATGTATCTTGTTTGGCGATAGAATCCCGAAGGAGTTTACAGTTCGTGACTATACAAACGCTAGAAAGAATATTATTTTTTAGCCACTTTAAAGCATTTAACAGTGCTTTTGCTTCAGCATGTAACGCCGAGGAAGCCCAATCAGAGCCAGCTGAAATATGTAGAAAAGCTTCTTGGTCTGCCGAATATAGAATGAAGGCATATCCCATGGATAGATTTTCTTTCTTGAAGGACGCATCAATGAAAATTATCCAATCTGACCTGATGTTGTTCCACACGTGATTGGTAATCTTCGTTTTTCGGATGCCTTGAGATTTGGTCTCTTCCTTGATAACTGAAGACTGGATGAAATTTTTTATCTGCTGAATTAAATAGGAGGGATCCGGAACGGTTTTCCTGAAAACAACCTCGCATCTATATTTCCATATGAACCAAATAATGATTGCAATTTGTTCACTAAATTTTGAGAAGTTTCGATCGGCGATCCAAAATTCAATCCACTTGCTAATCACAGCTGTGTTAACTCGCGAATTGACTGCTTCCAAGGAGCAACCAAACCAAACTGCTCTGGCAAAAGGGCATGTTATAAAAAGATGATTTTACGTTTCCATAGCTTTATTATTGCACATTTGACACTCTGGGGTAACCTCTGGACTATGAGCCGCTAGTCTACTAGAAGTCGGTAAAGCTTTCTGAATTAATTTCCAAATAAACAGCCTGATCCGAGGTAGAGTCTTTGCAACTTCCATAGTTTTTTCCACGAGAAACCAATATCATTATCATTATCAGAATTACGATTAATGAGAAAGTTATATATATTTTTTGCCGAGAAATCTCCTGATTGGTGGTGAGCCATCTTATCCTGTCACTATCTTCTTTATTTGGGGTAATAGCTAGAATTCTTTCTTTTATATCTGAAGAGAACAAATCATCTAGCGTTTCTGTGTCCCAATATCCTTCATTATTTATTATCTCTTGAACTTTTTGCGGCAAATTATCACCTCTATCCCTTGGTTTATTTAATCTATCCGTGTTGGGAATCCAATTGTCCTCCCAAATCTTCGTATTAGCTCCATTTTTCACTTGCCAAATATAATTTCCTTTAATGATATTTAGACTTTTCTGAATGCTTGTCCAAATCCACGATAGCTCGTAGTTTCTTGTAGGATCGAAAGGATTGGAATTATAGAAATATTTCGCTTCTAGAAGTTTAACCCATAGCTGATCTTTTTCCATCATTAATCTGCTAGCTAGTTTTGTTAAAAGGGCTATATTGAATTATATAAATGTCATTGACTAATTGACTAATATGCATACATATACACTATTCGACACGGTGGTACTCTCTCTCTATTCTCTCCTCCTCTCAAGCGATTTTTAGGGTTCAAAGAAAAATTCTCAGACGGTACTCTTCGCTGCTAAGATCCACTTGATTCCGAGCATATCTGAGCAGGTTTTCCCCCTTTATTTCTCGTCTTAGTAGGATTAGTTGGTAGTTTAAAGTTTATCTAGGTTTAGATTTAGTTTGCAATGTTTTTCACTTTCCTTTTGGCAAGGTTTATGCCCTTTAATGGTGCTTCTTATCTGCTCCTTTATGGTGCTCCTGTTTTTGCTTCAAGAGCAATTCTTTGTGGTATTAATGGTGTTTCATGGTTTGGGTTATATGGGTCTTTGTTCTCCTTCTTCGATGATGGATTCCGGCAGACCACTTCATCTCTCAGTTCAAGACCTTGGGCTAATCACTCCTTTGTTTTAGGAGTTGATGAGTGCCAAATATTGTATATATTTATCCCTTTTTGTTGGCATTTAACTCATCTTTTGTGCATTAATTCTACATTTTATCCCATATTCTGTATTTTCATTGTTTTCCAGAATAAATATTTTTCTTACTTAATTTTGCATTTTTAGGTAATAAATAAAGTGTGGATGAATAGCAGAGCGGAAAAAAGCAGAAAAGTAGTGAAAAGCCGGGAGGAATTACACAAGGAAGCCGCGAAGAATGTTGTGCACAAGACCAAAAGGCTAGAAGTGGGCTTGAAGAAGAAGAATTGTCCTTAAAGAAGATATGGGCTTGGCATACCCAAGGCTCAAAACCCTTACTCAAACACATTTCCACTATCCAAGCCCGTCTCGGATTTCAGCCATCAGATCGAAGCATTTCAGCATCCTACGGTCGCTCCATCATCGCACATCAAACTCCGAAGCCCCCGCTTTACATCGCAAAGCCCATCTCCATCTTGGGTCGTCCGTTTTGCTACATCCCTTCATCCGACGGTCGCTCCACGCTTACCTCCGTATCGCCGTTGGATCCACCTACCATCTTCCCATCCATCGCTCCTTGTCACAGATCATCAAACCTCGCTATCCCTGCTTCACACCCTAGTCACCGAACCCTATTACCCAACCAAACGGACCCTTCTTCTCCATCGGGTTCTTCCTCTCTTCTTCCCAAATTCTCTGCAACTCCATCACCTCCACCAGCTACACCTTCTTCTCGAACCACACCACTACCACCTTCCCCCGACAAACTCAGACCACCCTTGTCTCTTCCTTTCTCGTCTGTAGCATCGAGTCCTGATGCTACAAACTCGACAGTGAGAGAAGCTAGGGTTCACACAGAGCTAGAGATCAGTTACAGTGGAGAGAAGACCAAATTGGAGCGTTGTTCGAGTTGACAGGAGCAAGTGGAAGCATGTATCAGCGCTCAATTGCATAGGAGACAACGAATTCAGAGGGTACGGTGAGTTTTCCCCAATTTCCCAAGAACCCTAATTTTATCAAATTTGGGGAAAATGCTTGTAAGCCCTAATTGAATGTTTTGGGTATAAATAGAGATGAAGGGTGAATGTTAGAATCATCTCTGGGCTAGCCAGTGAACAATATTTGCAACCAATTTTCATTATCCAAATTCCTTTTTAGCTACAGTTGATTGTGTGCAATTTGTGTGTATGTTGTATTTTAATTTAGCTTATTTGATGAATGTTGTTGTTGTACTCATGTCTAGCATGAGCTAATTCACTGCAACTAAGGCTCTGATGAAGCCTAGTGCACTGTTAGATGATGCATGGTTAGGATAGTTTTCTTGATGCCTGTTTTGCTTGAGCAATGGGAAGTACTCAGTGCTCTGGCATGCCTGTGATTGATTGTGCTGTCAAAAGACAGTCAATGCTAGGGGCATATCAGTGAGCAAGCTGATTTTCCTCCCATTCTAGATGTATGCATAGGATTTCCGACTCAACCTAGATTGCATTGCTTGACTAGGGCACAAGGTGGATTCAATTGCCTTAGTAACTTCACACAGTTCTGCATCTTTCTCCTTTTCTGTCACTGATTGCTCAATACCTTTGCCTTAGGATGCTGCCTTTGTTTCACCACCACTGTTACCTTGCCTTGCTCACTGCTATAGTGCTTTGCACTCATTGATAGCTTAGGATAACTTCTTGTATGATCCAACTCCCTGTGGACAAACCCCTACTCATCCCTATACTATAAAACTTGGCCTTGTATACTTGCAAGTTTTGTGTGCAACCCCATTTTCACACCAAGTTTTTGGCGCCGCTGCCGGGGAGCTGGCTGCCATATTTTTGAAGTTTTCATTGCTATTCTGTGGCCTTGTTGTGCTTGAAGCTGTCTCCTGAAATCATTGCAATCTTGTTCACTTGCAGGTGCTGTCAAAGCTGCTGCCAAGCTGCTGTTGCTGTTGGAACTGCAGTGAAGCTGAAGTTCCTGAACTGGTGCCACTGAGTTGCTGCTGCTGCTGCTGGAGCAGGTGAACCAAGCCTGCTGCTGCCAAGCCAAAGCAACTGGGCTGCCAACTGAAGCTGCTGGGCTCTGCCTTCTTTTGGTGGGCTTGTACTTCTCTGAACTGGGCTTCACCAACTTCAACTGAACTGGGCTTGCCAAGTGCTGCTGGGCTCTGCCTTCTTTTGTTGCTGGGCTCGTGGTCTTCTGTGAGCTGGGCTTCGTTGCTGCTGCTGTTGGGCTTTGTTCCACCTATTGTTGCTGGGCTTGAGCGTGAGCTGCTTAGGACGATCCTAAAGCCCAACTGGGCTGTGCAACTAAAAGGGAACAAAAGCCTAACTGGGCTTCCCTCCTTAACCAAGTAAGCCTAAACCATGAGTAACCCACTTGGGCCTCATTAAATATTCAATTTGGGTATGTAATAATTAATTTATTTTTAATTTGGGCTTGTAATAATTATTTTTATTTTTATTTTCTTTTTCTTTTCTTTTATGGGCTTGTAATTATTATTATTGTTTTTATTTTCTTTTATGAGTTGTGCTAATTTATGCTAGGTTTAGTTCAAAAACTTTTCCAAAGCCCAATTTTTAAACCAAAAACAAAATCCCTTATTAAAACCAAAATTCCACTCCTTAAAACCAAATTCCACTTAACCCTTTTCAAAACCAAATCTTCATAAATCCTTATGGGCCATGTTTTCTCCCTTATCTGTGGGCTTGTTATTTCATGAGTGGGATATGATTGTAACCTTTAGAGACCAATCAAATAGACTAGTTAGAGTAAATCAAATAGACCCAATTGACATACCCACAACTTCTGAGGAAAACACACCGGACCAATCTGAAACAATGGGAGAACCCCGTACCCTCAAGGATTATATGTACCCAACTAGAGCCAGTCAACCTTCTTGTATTGTGCTACCCGAGGCTAATGGCCATTATGAGCTGAAATCAAGCACAATACAGATGCTTCCTATTTTTAGAGGTATTGAGAATGAAAACCCTTACCACCACGTGAGAGAATTCGAGGAAATTTGTGGAACTCTGCGTTTCACTCAAATGTCCGACGAAACCCTAAAGTTACGGCTCTTTCCTTTCTCCCTGAAAGATAAGGCAAAGGCCTGGCTTTATGCTTTACAGCCTCAATCCATCATGACATGGGATGACCTCATAAAGGAGTTTTTTAAAAAGTTTTTCCCGAATCACAAGACTGCGACAATTCGTCAAAGTCTGAATAGCTTTGTGCAATTAGAGGGTGAGACCTTAGCTAGATACCTGGAGAGATTCAATGAATTATTGCTCCAATGTCCCCATCATGGTTTTGAAAAATGGAGACTTGTGCAAATTTTGTATGAAGGTCTAGATGTGTCCACCCGAACAACGGTTGAGTCAATGTGTAATGGTCTATTCGTAGACAAAACTGCTGATGCGTCTTGGGACTTCTTGATTGAAGTAGCTGAAAAGACGCAACAGTGGGAATCCATCCGTGAACCCAGAAAGACTACATCCGAAGCTAAGGCTTTTAGGATTGAAGCAGATTTCGAGGGAAGAGCAAACATGGCATCAATAGTTAGGAGATTATAAGAGTTAGAACTACATAAAAATTCAAAACCTTCCACCACTACTCTCCGAGAACATGTCGCTTCGTCTGTATGTGCCGCTTGTAACGATCCCAACCATCAATTCCAAAATTGCCCTGATTTGCTTGCAGTCCAGGAATCTAGGCTTGAACAGGCACATGCCATGTTTCAAAAACAAGAGCATAACCCCTATTCACAGACCTACAATCCAGGATGGAGAAACCACCCTAACTTTTCATGGTCAAAGGGACCCACTCAGGGAGGACCATCTCAACCCAATCAGAGCTATCAAAACAATCAGGGATCTCAGAACAATCAAGGTTATCAATATCCTAGGAACCCTCAACAACAATCAAACTCTCAACAACAATCATATCCTCAACACAATACCGACAAGAGATTATCCACCCTAGAGGAGATGATCCAGAGTCTGGTGCAAGGTCAGAAAAATCTTGATCAAAAGATGAGTCAAATGTGTGATTCAATGAGCGAGAGAGAAAAGGGTACACTTCCTAGCCAACCCCAACAAAATCCAAAGAGGATATTTCAAGCAGGCACATCATCTTGCAATGAAACCTCACCCGATCAAGTCCATTCCATCACCACTCTTCGAAGTGGTAAGATTGTTGAGAACAATGTAGGCATACCACAATCAAATGAATCTGAGCCAAACATGTCATTGCCTACACCACCCCAGAAAACCAAAGAATCTGAGCAAGTTGGAAAGCCTGACAATTCTACTGCTGTGAATGTCCCTTTGCCAACTCATTCTCCTGTTGCCCCATTTCCTCAAAGATTAATCTATCAACAGAAAAATACCCATTATAATGAGATGTTAGATCTGTTCAAGAGAGTCAATATCAACATTCCTTTTCTTGAGGCAATTAGGCAAATCCCGGCATATGCTAAATTCCTCAAAGACTTGTGTACTCAAAAGCGCAAGCTTAATGTGCACAAACGTGCTTTCTTAGCTGAACAAGTGAGTTCCATCATTCTGAACAAAACTCCACCCAAGTTTAGGGATCCAGGATGTCCAACAATTTCCTGCACTATAGGAGAACACACGGTCAATAAAGCGTTATTAGACCTAGGTGCAAGTGTTAACCTTCTGCCATATTCTGTTTATGAGCAGTTAGGTCTTGGGGAGTTGAAGCCAACATCTATCACTCTACAACTGGCAGACCGATCTGTCAAGATTCCTCGTGGAGTGGTCGAAGACGTTTTGATCAAGGTTGACAAATTCTATTTTCCCGTAGACTTCATTGTCTTAGACACTCAACCTGTAAAAAACCCAGACTGTCACATTCCTGTCATCTTAGGACGTCCTTTCTTGGCTACGTCCAACGCGATCATCAATTGTCGTAATGGAGTGTTGAAACTGTCTTTTGGCAACATGACTGTAGAATTGAATGTGTTTGATATTAGTCAACAACCTGTGAATCTTGATGATGCTGATGTGCATGAAGTTAATATGATTGAAGGATTAATACAAGATTCGTTGACTAACATTCTATCCGTCGACCCCTTTCAAGCATGTATGGAGAACTTTAACTCAGATTCCTATGATGATGCATACTGTAGTGACGTCCTATCTCTGCTCGAATCTGTACCTCAAATGGACGTCACTGAAAGAAGATATGAAGTGGAACCACCCTCACTCTCTGATTCCAAGCTCATTCCATCCATTGTTGAGCCACCCAAGCTTGAATTGAAAACATTGCCTAGTACGTTGAAGTACGCATTCCTAGGTTCTTCTGATACTTTACCTGTCATTATTTCATCATGTTTAGACACGGAACAGGAAAGTAAGCTTTTAGAAGTACTTAAGGAACACAAAGAGGCCTTAGGATGGACCATCTCAGACCTCAAAGGAATAAGCCCCAC
>NC_039360.1:211156085-211159243 GCF_003573695.1 Papaver somniferum | reverse complement strand
AGAATGCCAAACCATCTAGGGAAATGCAAAGGAGACTTAATCCTAACATGAGAGATGTAGTCAAGGGAGAAATCCTGAAACTACTTGATGCGGGTATCATATACCCAATACCAGATAGTAAATGGGTTAGTCCCATTCAAGTTGTGCCTAAGAAGTCAGGCATTACTGTAGTTCAGAACGACAAGAATGAGTTAGTCCCTTCACGTACAACCACAGGATGGCGAGTATGTATCGACTACAGAAAGTTGAACACAGTAACTAGGAAGGATCACTTCCCGCTCCCTTTCATAGACCAAATGCTAGAACGTGTGTCTGGACACAGTCACTACTGTTTTCTAGATGGCTTTTCCGGTTATAACCAAATTCACATTGCACCAGAAGATCAGGAAAAAACTACGTTCACGTGTCCCTTTGGGACATTTGCTTATAGACGCATGCCCTTTGGGTTGTGTAATGCACCTGCTACTTTTCAGCGATGCATGATGAGCATTTTTTCTGACATGATAGATAGTTTTCTCGAGATCTTCATGGATGATTTCTCCGTGTTCGGTTCTTCGTTTGATAAATGTTTAAGACATCTTACCCTTGTGCTGTCCAGATGTAAGAAAAGGAACCTTGTTCTAAATTGGGAAAAGTGCCATTTTATGGTGAATTCAGGAATAGTTGTAGGACACATCATCTCGGAAAAAGGCATTGAAGTAGATAAAGCTAAAGTAGACCTCATCCGACATTTACCAAAGCCCCGCTCTGTGAGGGAAATTCGATCATTTTTAGGTCATGCTGGTTTTTACCGGCGATTCATCAAAGACTTTAGCAAAATCTCAAGACCTCTGTGTAGTCTACTCGCCAAAGATGTTACCTTCAATTTCGATGATGCTTGTGTGAAAGCTTGGGAGGAATTAAAAACTCTTCTCACCGCCGCTCCTATAGTCCGACCACCCAACTGGGAACTACCGTTTGAACTCATGTGTGATGCCTCTGATTATGCTGTTGGTGCTGTTTTAGGACAGCGTGTTGATAGACTACCTTACGTGATATACTACGCTAGCAAAACCCTTAATGATACTCAACTCAATTACACAACTACCGAGAAGGAATTGCTTGCTGTCGTTTTCGCATTAGACAAGTTTAGATCTTATCTCATAGGATCTAAGATCATCATATACACTGACCATGCGGCTTTGAAGTATCTTCTTTCCAAGAAGGATGCTAAAGCTCGCCTTATTCGATGGATACTCTTATTACAGGAATTCGATCTCGAAATCCGTGATAAGAAAGGTTGTGAGAATGTGGTTGCTGATCATTTGTCTAGATTAACCATTGAGTCTATTGATGAGTCCATGCTAATCAGAGAATCATTTCCTGATGAGCAATTGATGTCTGTATCAGACCTCCCTTGGTTTGCCGACATTGTTAACTACCTCGCTACAGGTAGAATGCCCTCATGTTGGTCGAGACAAGACCGCTATAAGTTCTTGGCTGAAGTTAAACATTTCCTTTGGGATGACCCATATTTGTTTAAGTACTGCCCGGACCAAATCATTAGGAGATGTGTCCCCAACACTGAACAGAAAGATGTGATATCTTTCTGTCATGACCAAGCATGTGGAGGCCATTTCAGTGCCAAGAAAACCGCTGCAAAGATCTTGCAGTGTGGATTCTATTGGCCATCATTGTTCAAGGATTTCCATGATTATTGTGTTGCTTGTGAACGCTGTCAAAAGCTAGGAAGCATTTCGAGGAGAAACATGATGCCATTGAACCCCATTTTGATTGTGGAGATTTTTGATGTTTGGGGGATCGACTTCATGGGTCCATTCCCTATTTCTGACGGTAGATTGTACATCCTAGTCGCAGTTGATTACGTTTCTAAGTGGGTAGAAGCCATAGCAACCAGAACAAATGACCACAAGGTGGTACTTTCATTTCTAAAGGAAAACATATTTGCACGTTTTGGTACCCCTAGATCTATCATCAGTGACGGCGGTTCACATTTTCGTAACAAGTACTTTGAGTCTTTAGTACGCAAGTATGGCATAACTCACAAGGTTGCTACTCCGTACCACCCTCAGACTAGTGGACAAGTGGAAGTTTCTAATAGGGAGATTAAGCACATTCTGGAGAAGACGGTCAACCCGTCCAGGAAAGATTGGTCATTAAGATTGAATGATGCTTTGTGGGCCTATAGAACAGCTTATAAGACACCAATTGGCATGTCCCCCTATCGTCTAGTGTATGGAAAGCCGTGCCATCTACCTGTGGAATTAGAACATCGTGCCTACTGGGCAATCAAAGAGCTGAACTTCTCTCTGGACGAAGCTGGAATTCAAAGGAAACTTCAACTCAACGAGTTGGAAGAATTGAGAAATGAGGCTTATGATAGTGCCAAGTTATATAAGCAGAAGATGAAGATGTTTCATGATAAACGTATTCTGCGCAAATCCTTCACTCCTGGTCAGAAAGTCTTGCTGTATGACTCCCGATTACATCTTTTTCCAGGAAAACTGCGTTCCAGATGGAAGGGTCCGTACCTAGTACGCACAGTTTTTCCTCATGGAGCTGTAGAGCTGGAGGATGTTTCCAACAAGAACGTTTTCAAAGTCAATGGGCAGAGATTGAATCCATTCCTTGAACCACTCCCCCCCGACATTGAAACAACCAACCTGGAGGACCCGGTCTATGTGGACTAAACTGGTCCACTCTTTCCCTAAATAACCAAAAAGTTTTCCAAATGTTTCCCTAAAAACCAAAATTTTTCTTTTTCCCATCAAAACCAAATGTCTCCCGACAAAACCAAATTTTTTCCCAAAAAGTCCAATCCCATTAAAAACCAAATTTTCTTGTAGATAATGTGTTAGTTAAATTTCCTTTTGTATATATTTTGTGCTCATCCATTGTGACTCCTAATATGATGGATTTTTGCCTTGAATAACGGAGTTTTAATCGAGCTTTCGCCGTACAATCGGGTATTCTCTCTCCTTTTATTCTACTCAGCATGTTCCTCTTCATATATTGTTTTATAATTCTGTCCATATTTTGAAACATTGAGGACAATGTTTAGTTTAGGTTTGGGGGTATAGAGTAGATACCACGATAATATGCCATAATTAAAAACAAAACTCCATCTTTTTGAAAAAAAATTGAAAAATTCCAAAAAA
>NC_039360.1:211110053-211154827 GCF_003573695.1 Papaver somniferum | reverse complement strand
AAAAAAAAAAAAAAAATCAAGTATTTATCAATTCCATCATCTCTTGTTCCAAAAATAAAAGAGAGTAGTCAATGTAAATAAGAGTCATGTAAAGATTCATTTTGTTGTTTCGTTGTAATAAGCAAGGAGGGTGTATGCCATTGATGTACAACGCGAGTAATTGTGAAATACCTCCAACTCATTCACAATTCTCGTAAAGTCCGGACAGCTAGCTAGATTTCGACCTTGGTTCTTAGCCTGAGAAACTATCTCTTGGTGATTAGTAGTCATAACATCCGATCTTTCTTTACACATGTGTAGATACACTTTACACTCTTATCACATGTCTTTATTTGTTATCAGTGCTAGGATTGTGCCTTCGATAGCTAGATTGACATCTCCATTTTGCTGTGAGCCTAACTGACTTGCACATGTCACATTTGATGGAATCTGAGCTTATATTTTGACCTAGAACTTTGTAGGTACGTTCTAAGGAAACCTTCACGAGACTTCAACTCGTCCACTAGGGACACTTAGTGGTTTAAAAGGCTTAGTGCATACGCTAAATGCATTCGAGAGACCAGCGACAGTGGTATAGGTAAGATTTCCTTAGTTTTGTTTTACTTGAGGACAAGTAAAATTCAGGTTTGGGGGTATTTGATGAGTGCCAAATATTGTATATATTTATCCCTTTTTGTTGGCATTTAACTCATCTTTTGTGCATTAATTCTACATTTTATCCCATATTCTGTATTTTCATTGTTTTCCAGAATAAATGTTTTTCTTACTTAATTTTGCATTTTTAGGTAATAAATAAAGTGTGGATGAATAGCAGAGCGGAAAAAAGCAGAAAAGTAGTGAAAAGCCGGGAGGAATTACACAAGGAAGCCGCGAAGAATGTTGTGCACAATACCAAAAGGCTAGAAGTGGGCTTGAAGAAGAATAATTGTCCTTAAAGAAGATATGGGCTTGGCATACCCAAGGCCCAAAACCCTTACTCAAACACATTTCCACTATCCAAGCCCGTCTCGGATTTCAGCCGTCAGATCGAAGCATTTCAGCATCCTACGGTCGCTCCATCATCGCACATCAAACTCCGAAGCCCCCGCTTTACATCGCAACGCCCATCTCCATCTTGGGTCGTCCGTTTTGCTACATCCCTTCATCCGACGGTCGCTCCACGCTTACCTCCGTATCGCCGTTGGATCCACCTACCATCTTCCCATCCATCGCTCCTTGTCACAGATCATCAAACCTCGCTATCCCTGCTTCACACCCTAGTCACCGAACCCTATTACCCAACCAAACGGACCCTTCTTCTCCATCGGGTTCTTCCTCTCTTCTTCCCAAATTCTCTGCAACTCCATCACCTCCACCAGCTACACCTTCTTCTCGAACCACACCACTACCACCTTCCCCCGACAAACTCAGACCACCCTTGTCTCTTCCTTTCTCGTCTGTAGCATCGAGTCCTGATGCTACAAACTCGACAGTGAGAGAAGCTAGGGTTCACACAGAGCTAGAGATCAGTTACAGTGGAGAGAAGACCAAATTGGAGCGTTGTTCGAGTTAACAGGAGCAAGTGGAAGCATGGGTCAGCGCTCAATTGCAGAGGAGACAACGAATTCAGAGGGTACGGTGAGTTTTCCCCAATTTTCCAAGAACCCTAATTTTATCAAATTTGGGGAAAATGCTTGTAAGCCCTAATTGAATGTTTTGGGTATAAATAGAGATGAAGGGTGAATGTTAGAATCATCTCTGGGCTAGCCAGTGAACAATATTTGCAACCAATTTTCATTATCCAAATTCCTTTTTAGCTACAGTTGATTGTGTGCAATTTGTGTGTATGTTGTATTTTAATTTAGCTTATTTGATGAATGCTGTTGTTGTACTCATGTCTAGCATGAGCTAATTCACTGCAACTAAGGCTCTGATGAAGCCTAGTGCACTGTTAGATGATGCATGGTTAGGATAGTTTTCTTGATGCCTGTTTTGCTTGAGCAATGGGAAGTACTCAGTGCTCTGGCATGCCTGTGATTGATTGTGCTGTCAAAAGACAGTCAATGCTAGGGGCATATCAGTGAGCAAGCTGATTTTCCTCCCATTCTAGATGTATGCATAGGATTTCCGACTCAACCTAGATTGCATTGCTTGACTAGGGCACAAGGTGGATTCAATTGCCTTAGTAACTTCACACAGTTCTGCATCTTTCTCCTTTTCTGTCACTGATTGCTCAATACCTTTGCCTTAGGCTGCTGCCTTTGTTTCACCACCACTGTTACCTTGCCTTGCTCACTGCTATAGTGCTTTGAACTCATTTATAGCTTAGGATAACTTCTTGTATGATCCAACTCCCTGTAGACAAACCCCTACTCATCCCTATACTATAAAACTTGGCCTTGTATACTTGCAAGTTTTGTGTGCAACCCCATTTTCACACCAGGAGTATATATTACTAAAGAAGACAACAATCAAACAAAATGGTTGGCGTGTGTGCCTGAAACCATTCCCTCTTCGATCAAATTGGTTCTCAAATCATACATGTATTTATGCTTTACCGGAGTTCCTTCTATTCTTCTTGTCGGAATTTTCGGATCAGTCATTTTCCTGCATGTTTCTCTTATGGTTCTTGTTACTTTCAACCCCTTTGTAATCTCGATTCACCATTAATGTAAAGGATTTTCTCTTGTTATCAACAAAAAAAATATGCATACATATTTATGTTTCAACGTTCCAATACAAAATACATATATCAATTACTTGTAGTGAGATACCAAATGTTCCACACCAAAAGCTTTAAACAAGCTCGATAATTTGGAAATATTTGGCTTTAACACGAAAGTGTCCATGGTGTGAGAGGTCTTACGCATTCGTAAACATTAAGATGCGGAAATAACCTAAAAAATTACTTTTTTTTTCTCAAACAACTATAGATAAGCATTTTATCTCATCTTAAATTTTGATGTAACAAAATCAATAATTTTTCAATATAATGTTTGATTATCAACATAGGGGGTAAATTCTATATGGTGGGTCTAAAAAGATCTATTAACATTAAAATGTAAAGGTTGTTACTATTTTTGACTTGCTCAAGTTGGGATTATAGAAGTTATTAGTATATGAAGTTTTGAATGTAATCTTTGAATCATTTACGATTCACATATAAGTCGCGAAATGACCACAATAATTTTGAATCTGAAAGAAAAATGACGACAATAATTTAATATCACCACCACCATCAGATTCACATGCATCGTTGAAGAGTCCATTTCCAGAAATGTTGTAGATCATTGCAAACAACCAAAAATGAGAGGTATTGCTACTGACAACTTGTTGGAATTTTCCTGAAAGGTGAACATGTCATTGTTTGGCACGTGCATAACTATTTAACTTTTGTTGGATGAAAAACATGACTATTCTCTTTTTTTTTTGAAGATAAGATGTATATTCATAAAAGAATAACATAATTATCTTGATCTGCTTCGGTTGTAAGTTCTTTTAGGATTTGATTTTTTAGAATAACTGAAACCTGATAATTTAAGATACCCCGGGGTACAAAGTATGAAAATTAGGTATAATATTGGAAAAAGCTTTACTAAGATTTAAAGTAAGAACATGAATGAGGAACATAGGTGTACGATCATCCCAAAAACCTGTACTACCACTTCTTCTCCCATTTTTTGCTAAAATATTTACTATTCTATTTGCTTCCGCCGAGTAACAAAAAAAGTTCAATTTTTTAGATAATCTGATTGTTTCATCATAGAAACAAAACCTTGAAATGTAACTTAATATTATTATTTATTCCCCGAAGATAGTTGATAGTAAATCTGCAATTAATTCTTCTAATAGATTTATAACTTCTTCTTCTTCAGCAGATGCAACTTGGATTGTTCCTGATTTTTCTCCTCTGAAAGTTCTTGTAATATTTATATAAATTAAACCATAGCCTGAAATAGAGTTTACACAAAGCCAAGAAACATCACAGTTCAATTTATTGGTGTACTATGGAAGCTATCCAAGTTTTGTAGCGTTGTTTAGATTTAACAAAACTACTGATGGTATTAGTAGTTTCAGGATCCAATAACTAAGATGTATTTTTATTGCTATGAAGACCTACAAAGAAGTGGAGATTTTATTTTTGAAAATCCTAATGAATATCTCTTTTCTTGTGAACCAACATTTGGTAGATGTAAGAGTCATTAAGATTGCACCTATTCTTCCTACTACTTGTTCATTATTTTATCTAAAAACATAAGAAAATGGTTAAAATTACTCCCAGAATTTCCATAGGAGATAGGCTCCACACATGACTCACAGTAGAAAAATAAGTGATGGATGGACTTTATTGCATTGTTACGAAAAATGCGGGTTGCATTAAGATCCAGAAAAAAATACTAATTTCTATTTAGTCGACCAAGCTTCTTGTATGCTCTTCCTGATAAAAAGTTTTATCTTTGATATGTCTCCATACTCAACAATCTTCCATAATTTTGGCGACATATGAGAGATTTGATCTGTTGGATTTGTAAGCTATGAATAGAGCGCTTTTATTTTAAATTCTCCATTTGTTGTGAGTTTCCATCTTAACTTATCCTTCCTCTTTCCCCTGTTTGTGTGAAGAAAAGACGTATTTTAAAATGTCTTCCACTTTTTCTTTTTCTTTTGATCATAAAACCATAAGTATTTCATTCCACAAGAAACATTTACATGATGGTTTTAAAGTAAAGCAAGTACATCATAACATGAAACAAATACAAAGAAATATAGAAAACGTAAATAAATCCCGAAGAGAAAGAGCGATCTACCACGATAGTACCCAAATCTTGAATTTTGAGATTGGAGAAGAAATGGTACTCGAAATCATAATTCGACTATTTTGATAGATTTTCTTCTTGGAAAAGAGATGCTCCTATGACGGAGGAGTGATTTGCCAAAAAATCTTCATGTGCAGCGAGTAACCCCTGAAACCTAGATCGATTTTTTTGATGAAGATAAATTTGATCTTCGCCCATGCTGAATCTTTGATGTACTTTTATCAAGAAAATCAAACACGAACAAAACGTTAGAAAGAAACACTATAAAAATGTAAATAAAATCGCCCAATAGCAAAGATAAAAATCGCTCTAATAACGAAGAAATTATTGAAAACAACAAAAATTACTCGTATATCGATATCTAATATTACTTAAAACAAGAAATCTTTGTTATTGTTGTGCTGAAATTAGCTTCCAAAATTTTTGTTCCACTTCTTGTTAACAAAATTAAATATTTATGGCATAAGTGTTACGGGGATGTTGCCTTGGTTATTCTCATCTTGTAATGAGATGCCATAACATGGGATCCACTTGTCTTCCCATATATGAGTAGATTTTTCATCTTCTAATTATATATGTTGTGTTTTTTGATATGATGTAACATTGTTGGTACATGATTATTTATGGGAAGATTTGGATTTTTTCTTTCATACCGTAGCATTTGACTTTTTAAAATATGTTTCTTTTAAAATAGAAACCCATAGAGCATCTGGATTGTTTATTAGACTCCACAGTAATCTGTTTATCATTGCTTGATTTATTATGTTTGTTTCCTTGAAACCTAGACCTCCCATCTTGATTGGTTTATCTATAAGAACCCAAGACCTAACGTACACTCCTCTAGAAAATACTCACGTTTCTCCACCAAAAATCTATTTGAGAAGCATTTATTTTAGGAGTTTTTTTTTTTGGTTGAACAAAGCAACTCATTCCAAAAACTGGTAAGCATGTGAATACTGACTTGTTAGCTACTAATTTGCAAGGTTGTGACAGTAACTTATTTTTCCATCCCTGTGTTTTTTGATCCATTTTCTCAGCATTACTATCAAAAGTTTTAAGCTTAGACCTATCTACAAACAAGGGCATTCCAAGATGGGTGTCTTTAAGATTGACGTGTTTTATTTTCGACTTTGTAATAAAAAAAATTGTGTGCTTATTATGCCTTTTCTTACTAAAGAAGAGACCCGATTTTGAAAAAATGAAGAAGTTGGCCATGAGCCGGACTAAAATTTTCAATGGGATTTAGCAAGTTTTTAAAACTTACTTAGAGATTTAACAAACAACAGGTAATTGTTTGCGAAAAAAAGATGAGATATGGGGATAGCCTTGCTAGTTAATCTTGTTCCACGTTTTTTCTTTCTTTTGAGCTTCCAACTGGATAAGTAGTCTAGAAGACTTCCATGCACAAAATGAACAGATAAAGAGATATAAGGTTTCCTTGTTTGGTTCCTCTTGTAGGTTTGAAAAATATGACTTAATTTGAGGGTTCATTATTTCGTTTTACTAGGAATGAATGCAAAAATAATCGAATATATTGTAGGTAAGTTCTCAAAATTTTCTTTTTTCTGAAGAAATTTGCTTTCGCACTTGGTTTTTGTTAAGCCATATTTATTTTTTGTTCATAAAACTCAAAACCAAAATATGATCGAACTTTGAGAAATAAAATAAAAGGGCATCAAGGACTTAAGCCAACAATAATGTTTTGGGTTAATAATAGGTAAATATGATCTAGAATTTCATTTAGTTTTGTATCAATTAGAGCATTTGGATGGAGAAAAATGCAAAAAAATTCAGATAAATATAGCAATAAAGTGGTAGTGGAGAATAAGGCTATTTATCATATGTACCATGTGTTTATTCAGGGTCGGTCGTCCCATATAAGCAACCAAAGCCTTACTTGGGGCCATAAAAATAAAAGGGCCACAATTTTTTTCTTACATTAGTATAGTGTGAGCCAAAAGGTATAATAAGTATATTTTCACCTGATTATACATTTAAAAAAGAATCCAAAATGAGATTAGCTATCTAAGAGTATTTGGAGGTGGACAATGCACAACTTATCTACTTTGAATTTTAAACATGATATTTGATTTTTGTTATATTCGAATATTTTGATGACTACCGAAAATAAATAAACTTATATATGAATATATATTTGACAAATCTATATAAGCAAATGTTCTACTTTTGTGATTTCATCTGGGTTGAAAAATTAATAATAAACTAATAATATATTATCGGGCTGAGAAAGTTCTTCCAGTTAAACATTTTTACTTTTGTAGGTTGTCGCAGACATTTTTAAGAATTAATCTACGAATCAATTTTTATTTCGATGAGAACCTGCAATCGTTTTGTTTTTAGAGCCGAAAACTTTGCCTCTTAACCAGTTGTATAATTATTTTTTCGGAAAATGGGTCATTTTTCCAAATATTTTTAAATCACGGTTCAAATGGACAAGTAAGAAATAGTTTGGGTGAAATGGCCAAAAGAAAAAATAGCAAGGATGAAACTGGATTCATCCTAGCTTAAATTTAAAAAATAGCAAGGATGAAACTGGATACATCCTGTGTAAATTAAAAATAAGAAAAAATATTTGAAAATGAGCACGATGAAACTGGTTACATTCTGCCTATTTTTACATTTTTGTCCATTTAAACAGTATCAAAATCTAGCTGTCCATTTCACCCAGGAATTGTTGATTTTGGTCATTTTTAACCAATTTTGTGTTATTTTTTCTATAATTGTTTTCTTAGTTAAAAAAATAGTGATCGAGCTTCCTAAGAATATTTTGCTTGGGGCCACATATACATTGGGACTGGCCCTGTATTTATGTTTGGAAATTTTTTTGTTTGGTCCTAAGCCCATAAGGTTATTTATAGTAGGGTCCAACCGGAATTTTTTTTTATCTGGAGGTCCAAAATTAATTGAAAACATTTAAATGACCATAATATCCTCTACTACCAAACGTGTGCGTGTCTACACCCTTATTATATTGAGTACATATTTGCTGCACTGCTTACAAATTTGAGTACACATAACTTATATACTTATAAATTCGAGTACATATCTTCTGCACTGTTAACTATCAAAATCAACGCAAGAAGCTTCACTCTCTTAACTGGTTTTTCGTCCAAGTTTTACAAACCCAATCTTTGAATATTCGACCAATGTTTCCATGTTTATCTCAAGTTCTAAATCAAGCTTTATCTGGAGTTGCCCGTATGTAGCATTTAAAAATCCTTTATATTAACTTGTCTTATCTTCACTGCCTTCTCTTGGCAGCAAAACGACTTCAAAATCAAACCAAACTCTCCAAAATTGAATACCCAATCTTTATTTCCTTCTCAGCTTCGAGATCCCAGTCTTGATCTCCCTTGATCTTCATTCCAATCAATGACAGACAACAACTCTTTCCCAACTGGTTTCTCGGTATTAATCTCTCACTCTGTCTTGTTGTTCTGAGCTTCTGGATCACGCATTTCCTCCTCAAACACGACCACAAGAACCGTGACTAGCTGCTGGTCGACTTTGTTGGACAACGGTGAACTCTTGGCAGCAGCTCTTCGTATTTTGGTTGTAGACTGAGATGAAATGAGCGGAACTGGTCGAGTGTATTAGGACCTAGCTTTGTTGTTGCTGCGTATAAGACTGGCCCTTATCACAGCAGGTGGCTACCCCGATTAATAAGTGTGACTGCCTTGGCTTCAAATCCATTAACACCTAGCGTAGCCAAAATGATGAATTATGCCTCTTCTCCTCTTCTTTCATGTAACATGACTCCAAAATGCCTGCAAAATAAAACAAACGTAATATACAAAAATACAAGAGAAATAACTAAGAAAAGCATAAAAAATTGACATTCAAAAGATGTATTTAAGGCACTTATCACCCATTACCAATGAAAACTCTTAAGACGTGTAGGCGTTTAGCAAACCATACCAACTAACGAAGAGTAATAATCCTGCAAAATGTTTTCCAGTCTATAAATGATGTACTCAATTTCTTGACAGTACATCTGCACTCAATTTATTCGGTCCTTTCTTTTTCGAAGGCAACAAATAACTATTTCTTGACAGTACTTATACACCCAATTTATTGACAGTATACCTACACTCAGTTCATGTTTTACATCTACAAAAATCATCCTTGAATAAACTCAATTCATACTGTATAATCCAAAAAAAAATCGTTCTCGAACCGACACATAAACTGCTTAATAAGCCAATTCCATTACCAACCCAAAAAGATCATATAACCAATGGATAATGCTAAGAAACAAAATTCTTCCTTTCACACCATGACAATGATTGCGTTACAAAACACAACTAATTCTATCTAAACCTATGTGTAATGCTAAGAAAGGAAAGTCTTCGTTTCACAACTATCAGTACATATTGGATGCACTCATATTTTCAGTGGATTTTAAACATAATAACACGGATTTAATGTTAAGAAAAATATGTACAGGATCCTATAAATGTCCCCATAATGAACAATACTTCACTTAGTCCAACTTGGGTAATTATAGAGTGAATATACTTAAAAATTGAAACTAAAATCGTTATGGGTTGTCCAGCGGATAGACGACGGTGCTGGTATACTAAGAGAAAAAGGTATAGCAAGGAGATAAACTGTTTATTAGTTTTTTTTTTTGGTATTCCTCTATGCGAAAAAAGAAACTTAAGCAAGAGTCTTACGTAGTTGTGTTGATAAGGTGTACCAATCTCTGCTTGTAAAAATGACTTTATGCAACCATATCAACTAGCACGTCTTGTTGAGCCCCCTGCTAAGTGACCAACTGAGATGATCAAAAAATGTATAAAAACTCCAAGCGGATTACTTGGTTATGCTTAGTGCAGGATAATAGTTATGGAGCAAAAAACCAGCAGCTACTGTAATGTTCTATGAAGTGTAGACTGTGATTTTTACAGAGTGCAACATTTATACACTGATTTCTCGTCAGTGTAGCATATATAAACTGAATTTTAGCAGTGCAGCATATACGCACTGCCAAATTATACCAAATGAAGCTGCAAAAACCTTCTACAATACTTATCTGGGAATAATACAGTACATTCATTATGGACTCCATCAAACTCACTAAAAATGCATGAGAATTCAATACATGCATTACACACTCTCATCAAAACACACTAAAAATGCATGAGAATGCAGTACATACATTATGCACACCCATTAAAACACACTTCATACTAAACAAGATTACATAAACAAGAATATCGAAACACTTACATGTTTGCATTATATCGTCCCAAGAACTTCACCGGAGTTTGATCCTTCAGAGAAAGGACGCAACCATCAAGAAATTCAGGAAATCCCATTATACGCCACGGCCACCACGATCCGTTCCTACGCCTAACCCGAAATAAACTACCAACAGACAAACAGTGGAAAAACTTTGAATAAAACAAAATCAAGTGAACTAAAAAATCAACTGCATGTAAAGAAAAAGTGACGAATCCATGAATATAGACGAATTAAAGCACATATTCAGTACTACACATACGTACTAATGGATCAACCCAAAAAAAAAAAACAGTTTGTATCAGTATTCCACATAATGATATAACTAAGAATAAAAACACTATGGATGAAACAACAACAAATGATATAACTAAGAATAAAACATAATCAAAAGCAGTTCGTATCAGTATGACACATATGTACTGCTGATTCATGAACTAAAAAACAAACCGCATGTAATGAATCTATCAAAAAAACATAATCGAGAGTCTTATTTTAGTATGAAAGATATGTACTTATGGATCAAACCACAACAAGTGATAAAACTAAGAATAAAGCAAAATCAAAAAGAAGTTCAAATTAGTATGCAACATATGTACTGCCGGATAATACCCGTGAAACAACAAACAAACATGATTTTGAGAAAATAAAGAAACGAAAATAACAAGATAATCAAATTGAAAGTTCAAATAAGCTAAAAAAAATCATAATCTAACCCAAAAAGATCGAATAATTACGATCAAGATGCATAAAAACAGTACGTCATATACGAACTGATGGTTAATAAACAACCAAAACTGAAACCAAACCTATAGATGCATAGTAAACACGAAAAAATAGTACGTCATACACGTATTGATGGTTAATACACAAAAGCAAACTGAAACTAAACCAAAAGCCAACAAAAACAAAACTAAAAATATCAGATTTAGTAACGAAATGAACATAAAACATGATTTTATAACTAAATCTGAACTATTTTCATCAAAAACCACCAGTACATCATATACGTACTGATGATTAATATACAAAATCAAACTAAAAACAAATCAAAGACTAACAAAATGAAAATAAAATATCAGATCTAATTAAGCACGAAGACCGGAAAACATAATCAAACATCAACTAATTAATGATTAAATCAACTTACCAGAAGCTCCATATAAACATAATCGATCTTGGATTCGTGAATCGATCAAGACCTTATAAAAATATTCATCACCAGAACTTTTCATGATACACAAACGAGAGAGGATGAAGAAAATGAATTGGATTTCATCAAAATCCAGTAGCAGCAGTGAGAGGAAAGAGAAAAGAAAAAACAAATCTGGAAAAAATAATCAATCCCTTGTTTATATATTTATTGCACTAAAGGTTAATTTGGGTATTATAAATATGTACACCAATAGTCTCGCACGTGTCTAGGACCTGGGAATAAAATTTTGGGTCCAATTTTTTTCTTCTCTAAAACTGTGGACCTCTAGTTACTGGGCTTTAATGGGTGAACCTGCCATTAACTAAGACTACCATAATAGTACCTGTTGTTAATTCCTACTTTATGTTTAGCTTTAGTGGAATTGTGAACCACTTTGAGGTCATGAAAATAGGAAAGTGTATTCCTTAATTCTATCTAGCTTAAGATAAGCTTATTTTATTTTCATTTCTCCTTTTTGTCTGAAGGAAAAATAACCATTTTCCTTTTGTAGTTATCGTATGAAGATCTTTTATATATTGCTAAACATTTTTTGTTCTAAATATTTGATTTTAGTGTTTGCGTGTTAGCAGAAGCATTAAATTTGATTGTGTAGGTGTAACTTGCAAGTGTTTTGAAAATTGATTAATGGGATGATGCAAGCAAAAAGAAACAAACAAAAAATGACAAATATTATACTAGTATTACATAGAAAAATACCTGTTATGGTGCCATTTTTTCTTTTTTAGTTTTAAATGTACTTGGTCTTGATGGTTATGGTTGCCTAATCTTGTTTTGGTACCCACCTTATCTCTAATCCTATGACCAAATACACCATTCCACTTTGGTTTGAACGGACAAAGAGAACCAAACAATCACTTAATGACAACAACTAGACGTCTTAAAGACTTTTGCATTGTTTTACAGTTAGCAGTGGCAACTCAGTGTTAGTCAACGTCATTATATCAAGTTCCTACTTTAAGTGTATGGCCAGATGTTACTGACACCTGAATTCTGTTCGCGGGGTACTAAACTTCCGATTATTGGAGTTTCGCCGATGGCCAAGGATGTTTCTCTGTTTACAAAAAAAAAAAAAAGTCTAAGTCTCCTCGTCCACAAAAACATGATTGCTAAAGCAACAAAAAAAAACAATTATATGATCAGAAGCACATCCGGCGGGGCTCGAACCCACAATTGCCTGATTAGAAGTCAGACGCCTTATCCATTAGGCCACGGGTGCTTGATTTGACATTTTAATTTTGACTATTTTTACTAATACACTGATGAGCCTACTAATGGGAAAAGATGATGTTCTGTCGACTTTTCTTAAACAATGTAACTCATTTTTCTTGATGTAGTCGACCTATAACCCATTCGACTGGACTAGTTCAATGTGATATGATCATCCCTGTCGACATAATTTAAACTAGCAGCGCCTATGATAATGGGTATAAAAAATTTAATGTAGCTGTCTTCTCGTAAACTAGAAACTCTCTTACCAGTCGTAAGCTTGCATAGCCAAGTGAAGAGCTAAAAGATTCTTGGCTCTAGTAGTGGTGCTCTAATTTTCTCATTTAAAAACAGCCTTTACATTTGTTAGATTTATTAGTAATTTTTTTCTTAGCTGTATTCTTCCAAGGTGTTTGATGGTATTGATAAAATCCATCTGGAACTCCATTCTTTGTCTAATGTTATTAGCCCAGTTGACTGCCATTTGAGCAGTCTGTGTATCTATTTCCAGTTTCCTTACTTCACTTCCATGTGGAGTTGAAAGCATGCACTAGTCTTCCTCGTACCAAGGGTGCATCAATCCAGACTCATGACATTTTTTTCCTTGCATCATCCTTTTGATACAAATGGCTTATGTAAGCTTCCCAAACTTGCATCTTCCTTTCCTGTACATGCCCAATTTATATTTGGTGCATGCCTACGTCTAATGACTTGATTGATAGTACGAGTATCCAAGGAATGGACAACTACCTCATCAAGTGTGTCACAATTATCTCGCAATTATATGGTATGGGCAACAAGGTGCTGGACCACAAATACTGCAACTCATTGTGATTGTCTACGTACCCTACTTCATAGCTCGAAGAGAATAAGCACATACCATAGTTCAGCAACCTCGAGACTAGCAACTAAGTCAATTCGTATTGAAGGTCAAGGCCAAACAAATCCTAATTCGTATAGACCAAAAGGTCTTTCGCAGGTGATGCACAATCGACCTTTTCTGCGAAATGCATCTGGTGGTGCATTGTTGGTTTAACAACACAGTAATAATAATGCATGTATATCACGAAACTCACTCGATTAAGCAACACGACATAATGATATTTTCGCATCATATATACTTCACTAGCCAAGCTTTATAGATTAAGGATGCATCTCCACTTAATACACCTTCAACACCTCTTCCCTATATATGTGTTATTGACGTTTCTACAAGTAAAAAAAGGGAAAGTGTTTGTCATAGGCCAGGTCCACTTGCTTCCGCAATAATAAATTTGAGAAGACACACCATAATGATGTCATAGCTCTGATACAATGCCCAACTTATGAAATGCACCATAGTGATTCATTATAGCTCCCGGCCAGCCTCCCACTAACGTGATGCACCATGATGGTGTAATTTCAGTATCGGGTTAATATGTCCTTCACGCGTATGACAAGCTTGAGATGAAGCTTCATCTCATTGAAATGACACATCATTTAGCATGCATAATGCAAAAAGTGTGGGTGTTACATTCACTCTTTAAAATAACGCTAGAAAATCTAGTCTCTTGATTCAAACAAAACAAAGGAAAAAAAATTATATATTTTTTATAAACACCAAGGATGTTCGTCGGATATTAATAAACACTAAAGATGTTGGTTGGAGAGAAACAAACATCTTAAATGGATGCCTTATTTCCACAAGTACATTGATTGATTGTTACTTCAAGATATAAGTTTTTTTTACAGATTTTCATACTTTTTCTCCTCGCTCAACAACTAATATTTATTAGTGTGTTTTTGGTCGAATTACAATGATACATTTTTTATTTATCGTACAACATTTATAGGACTTCAGTTTGTCTTGGAGTCAGTAATTTTGTAACCCACGTATACCCTGAATTAATCTAAAAGAGTCAAATTAGTGTTTATAAGGTCTTTAACAACAACCTTGAAGTATGAAGTACAACTTATAACAATGTTTAATTCTCCGAGTCTAAACAGATTTTCGTAAAAGCTCAAGTGTTACTTTGTTTCTTTAAGCTAAGAAAGAACAAGCTAGTTTAAACTGCAGGACCATGCATATATACACTAACACCATCAATTAAAATAAACAGGATGCTACTCCTTTATTTAACCCCATTTGTTGCTAAAACATACTTCTTTAGAGCCATATGTGTAAAAGAAACTAAAAGAACACTTTGTTTAGGACAATGAAAAACTCTGTGAAGGTATGAATAAAACCTTAACCATATCACATGACTTTTCTATAAGGGCCACAACTTTTATTATAAAGAAACTATTAATAGACGAGTTATCAAGTCTATATAAAATAAAAATATACTCATGTTTTCTGGTGATATTGTTCGAGGCATGAATATATACACCTTGTTAAAGATATCATCGCGTATATCCCCACATACTACAGGAAGTCTAAGATCATGCATTTAACATCCCTTGGCAACTTTTACATTACAAGTCGGTTTTCAAAGTTAGTCAATCCGATGGAATTCAATAGGGTATCACAGTAGGCGATTTAATTTTTGAAGATTCTAATATGACCACACCTCCATATTATCCGATCGAATGTTCACATGATAGACTTAAAGATGTTGCACATGAGAGGGCATGTCGAGAATAATTCTATATAACAAGAGCGACCATACATACTCAGCGTCACCTGATTAAATGTCCACGTGTTAGACCTAAAGATGCTACATGTGATAGAAGTGTGTTGAGAACAATCCCACATAGTATTGAAAGTTTAGGATTTTACGACTAATAAGCTTTGACCAATCGTAATCTTACAAGTTAGTTTTTAAGGTTAATTAGACCCATGGACTTCAAAGATGTGATAACTCTCCATCAAATAAATTCCAAAACATGAATTTTCATATCTATATCTAGATATTTTATTATTTTTAAACTAATAAACAAATGAGACTGCGATGCAATTCCTCCATCAAAGGATGAATTTTATACAAATTAGTAAACGAAAATATACGATAAAAAATACTTTATTTATGTCCCGTCGCGGCTACCTAGAAAGATATTGTAATCTTGTCAGACACAAGACCAGACACGACAGGTTATGACACTTTCCCGACACACGATAGACATGATACATTTCGGTTCTCATAAAAATCGACACTGGACACTTTGCTGACACTAACTGATATTTCCGGATGCGCCATAAGTGATTTATTTTTATTTGGAAAATTAAAATAAACTAAGTGCGATGCGAATTTATTCTCACTTTAGTCAAATCCAAACATTATTCTTGAAAGACTTGATCAAAATTTAATTGTTATCAATTTTATTTAATTCGTAATCATGTATTTTAAAAATAATGATAATTATTTTGTTGAGTAGATTGTTAGTTTATGCAGCTATTCTTGATATTTGCTTATAGAGCTCTTCTACTGAGATCTTCAAAGGATATTCAGTGAATCAAATTATTCACCATTGGGAGAATGTAGTTAACCTGTAATTAGTTGATTTTTTTTCCCTTTCTTCTCAGAGTCTTTCGACTCAATCTTCCGTACATATTTTACCTCTTTTAAATACAAAATTTTCTTCTCTATTTTCTTTTTTACATATAATGTATTTCTATAACTTTTGTGTTTTATATTTTCATGTAGTTTATGATTGTCTGGGAGTGTAGGTTAAGGAAAATCACTTCTTTAAGGTAATAAGTACGTCTTTTTTCCCTGGTGTCATAGGGGCGACCATGAACGAATTATGGGCGACACAAAAAGACAAAAAATGTCACTCAAATCTAAAGTGAGGCCATCCCTTATCTGCGAATTTTCAAAATGGCAAATATGCCCTCAACAATCGGTAGTTTATTTGGTATGCCTCATTTTTTCCTACGAAACCTATAATCGGTAGTCATATCTATATTCGGGTATGTTGGTGTATACAATCAGTAGCTAATCTTATAATCATTAGTCTACGTGTACACAATCGGTGGCTAATCTCATATTCGGTAGTGTCGGTGTGGTTAATCGGGTGTAATATCATACTATGTTTCCCGATTATGAAGTTTCCCAAAAATTGAAATTGGAAAAAAATTCAAGTTTTCGAATTTGGGAACTTAAATAATCGGTAGAATAGGAGTTAACTTTTTTCCTGATTACGAAGTTGCCCCAAAAATGAAATTGGAAAAAGAACTCAAGTTGTCGAATTTGGGAACTTAAATAATCGGTAGACTACGAAGGTCATCAAAACTACCGATGATAAACCCCACGTAAATCGGTAGTAAATGAGAAAATGTTGTTCCCGATTATAAGTGTTTTTTGTACATAAGAACTGTGAAATGAAACCACCATAATCGGTAGTAAATTTTCCTAGTTCTACCTCCGATTGTGGACCTGTCTGACAAAAAATTGGAAAATTCACCAGAATCGTTAGGTAAGGTAGATAACGTTACTACTGATTCTACACATATCTGGCCAATTTTTGAATATTACCAGAATCGGTAGATAAGTTTGATATTTATCCTCCGATTATGGGAAAAAAATTCTGCAGTTTCAGATGAGCAAGTCATTAACATAACACAAAATACATTCATAATACATAAACTTAAGAACACATGATCCAAAATACTAAACAAGTATTTGAACCAGCATAATCCAAAGAAAGTGTGAGAACTACATAATCCATAACCTCGCACAACACATTAATACCTAGTTTCTTCTTAGTATTGTCCGCCAAAGTTTTGGAACGTTTAGCACGACTTGGACGACCAGCATTATCACCATCATCACGTTCATCTCCCTCAACAGTTCCTTCGTCAAGAGAGCTTGAAGATGCCTGAGATTTTTTATTCGCATTTGATGCTTTCTTCTTGGGTTGGTTCTTCGTCACTTTTTCCCCAAACTCCGATGCATACTCCACATTACATTTTCAATCATCTCTCTGTGCTTTTTAATGTTCTCAATTGGCGCAGGAGTCCCCGCCGTTATGCAATCGGTGCACCATTTGGCCAAAAACTTGAACCTATTCACCAGTTTTTTTAATTTACATAATATCAAATGGACTTTACCTTACAAAAACGGGTCGTAATATTAAAGAGAACATAATACGCACCAATCTTTCATAACCTTTCGGTTTTTCTTCGACGATACACTTGTAAACGGAAGCCTCCGAGGTCGTCTTCGCTTTAAGCTCACGGATTACACGAAAATGGGAATGCTCCCTGTACCACTCCATATAGCCTGGAGCATGTTCATCACCACGGTTGGCAGACATCGCTATGTTCACCATGAAGTCCATTCTCTTATCCCAATACTCAGAAACAGTAGGTGAACTAGAGTAAACTACCTTGATGTTATCCTGGTTAGACTCGCTATGCTCCACGTCCAACTTGAACTTGCCATGTATGTGGTGCCATGGCACGGTCTGGCAATCACCATGTAGTTGCATCACCCTGGAGTCATTGTACATCACATAACTTGTGTGGTGCTACAACGGTCCATAATACCGACACAACTCGGAGCGACCCGCTATATGTCCACTAGCCCGGTCTTCCTTGTATGGATCAAAATATACATCCGAGGCCTTAAGTGAGTCTAATTTCTCCCTCATGCTAGCCAACTGCTCCTCCTTTGTCCCTTAACGGTTTTTATTGACTTGTACTTTGTTCCTCTCGGTGTACCATTCTCCCACTCGGGGTTCTCTGCTGCCAATTTCAGACCAGGGTAGTGGTCATAGATCCATGTCTACATAGATGTCGAACCACGTATTAGAAATTCATTCTTACATTAGATGAGCAAAAAAACACACTTATCAATGGATTAATGGAGTTGAGAAAATACCTGGAATAGACTCACGTTCCCGGAAATTTGGCTAGTCTTAAGCCTCGATGCCTTTCCCAACTCTTCCATCAAGAATGCAAGGCATGTTGTTCCCATAGAGTAGTCTGCCACCTTATGGAGAGGATCCAATATCCGTAGAAGGTTGGCGTCTACTCGGTTGCCACTGGTATTTGGGAATATAACACATCCCAATATACATAACAAATAGGCGGTGGCCGCATGCCCCACTTCGGCATCACTTAACAGTCCTTTCTCTTCTTTCTCCTTTGTTCCTATGAACATCTTCATCAACTGAGCCATGCTGAACTGCCTAGTCTTGTACCTAAAGCACCTGTTGATCTCAATGTCCGTTGTCTCTTTATCCCAACCAAGACACTTCTGACAGAGTTCATCAAGTTGTTCCCAACGTAACTGCTTTGTGTAGGTACGCCTGACTGCTTCACCATGGTCATCGAGATTAAGAATTTGCCTCACATCAACCAGAGTAATCATCATCTCCCCAAACGGCATATGAAAGGTGTTCGTATCGGGATACATTATCTCCACAAAAGTCGATATTGCTACCCAATCATGGTCCAACATTGAATTCTCGGCAGCAGAAGATAACCCAGAGTTGGCTATGAGTGTGTTGAACCTTTCGCATTCACCAGATAAAGGTCATTTTTTCATCAAAGTGGGTGCAGCTGTGGGTTTGAGTATACGAATCGCATCGGAATGATACTACTAAACGCACAACACATTAAAAAATTAATAGAGTATCATTACGAATAAAACGACAATATGTTAATAAAAAAGAATATGATTATTACCTCAGTTTCGTAGATTTCTCTTGCCCATGAGTCCTTGTAGCCAAATAACAATGCTCCTCCATCTCTAGACAGCCACGGGATTTCTTCTTTAAAATCCGTCTTCTTCAACTCAATGGGGACAAGGTGTGAAGCTTTCTTCGCGATTGGCTTCCTTGTAGCTCCTACTTATCCCTGTGTACCATTTGGTTGTCCTTCTTGTAATCTAATATCTGGAGCGCTTGTTTCCACTTCTTCTTGAGTTATTTTTGGAGCGCTTGGTTGTACTTCTTCTTGAGTTCCTTGTGGAGCGCTTGGTTCTATTACTCCTCGAGTGCTATCATTTTTAGAATTTCCTTTTTGAGTCCTTTCTCTTTCTCTCCGCGCACTAGCGCTTAGTTTCTGTCCCCCTTTTTGACGAGCCCCGGAGACAGTTGTACCTTGCTCTTTCTTACCTCTCCTGTCCCTAAAAAATAACATTTGTTCGTAAGTATAACACTACAAGCCACACAATCGGAAGGTATTGATAAACTATAATCCTCCGATTGTGAACAATCGGAAGCACAGGATAATATTTGGCTACCGAGTAATAAAAATCGGACATCAGTGTATAACTTTATCATCCGATTATACATGATTTTGGGTTCAGAAATTAATAGTATCATGAGACATGTATAATCGGAACTAAAGTGTCTAACATATCCCCGATTAAACATAATCGGAAGACAAGAAATAACATTACTTCCGATTATCAAGTAGCCACGAAATTGGATTTTGCAAAAATCACAAATTATCCAAATTTGACAACTTGTATAATCGGTAGGTATTCGGGTTTCGAATAACTAACGATTACACACAATCGGTAGTCAAATACAATATACATTATCTTTCGATTCTAAGGAATCTGTGTGTCCCTACATGTTCTTATCCTATGTTACAGTCGTAAGGAAAAATAAAACCTAACTACCGATTAAGTCCATTTTTGGGTTCAGTGGCACGCAACGATACATAATCGGGAGTCACCCATGAAAATTTAACTTCCGATTCTGGTCGATGTAACCAAAAACACTAAAAATTTGCCACATTCGGTGGATAAAATGAAGATCGAAACTACCGATTCTGGGAAATAACCGAAAACCTTAGAACTAATTTTCATGGATTCTTCAAATTTAAGCAACATAAACCCTAGAAATAGATAGAAACTTACCTAATTGGGGCCATTTGCTGGAGAGTTTGATTATCTGAAGAACCACCGCCACCTACATCACCGACGTCATCCTCTTCATGTTCTTCGTGTTCCTCGTCTCCATCCTCGTTTGCAGCATTTTGAATCGCTTTGTTCTTTAATTTTTCTCGATATCTCGTGGGTTCATTAGTATCAATCATCGTTTTATGGAAGAATCGACGATGTTTTTCGATGCGGCGATGAACGATGACGATGAATTGAAGTTTGAATAGGGGGGAATAGTGTTTTTAGTCTCCACAATCGGAAGGGAAGAAGAAGATGAGAAGAAGAGTTGAAAACGAAAGAAAGAAAATGAAATGAAATTCTTAGGTTTTGGGTGGGTTTAATCGCCCAAAAGTTAGGTCGGCAATTATATAATCGGTAGTAATACGATGTTAATTTACGTCCGATTATGAAGTTGTCCCAAATTTTGTTTTGCTGAAATCTCTAGTTTTTCGAATTTGGGAACTACCATAATCGATAGTTTAAAAAATTCACCTAACAACCGATTATGAAGTTGTCCCAAATTTTGTTTTGCCTAAAATCTCTAGTTTTTCGAATTTGGGATCTGCTACAATCGGTAGGTTAATGATTTTACAAGACCTCCGATTATGAAGTTGTCCCAAATTTTGTTTTTTCCAAAATCTCATTTTTTTTAATATTTGGGAACTACTATAATCGGTAGCTTATGAAGTTATTTATGAACTTAAAATATCTACCGATTGCTCATGGCCACAAACCACATTTCAAGTGTATACTTCAACAGTCGGTAGCTAAAATACCTATATTTACTACCGATTACAGAAAAACAATTGGGTAATCTCCTGAAATTAAGACATCCCATAATCTTGCCAGTGAGTTGGGAATAAAATAATCGTCCCTAATAACGCCAGGCTTTTTTTCCCCTCTTAACTATCTCCTACCCCTTGGACCCTTACCATCATCGGAGGGATTTGGGATTGTGAAACATGGGTTTGTTTTCCTAAACATTGCATCTCCTATCTCCTAACAAATATTTTGAGGTTTCCTTTACCCAATAGGCAGCAATCAAAATTACTTGCTCTTGCTCGAATCTCTCGGTTCATGGAAATTGTGGATACAAAATCAACCTTGGAAAAAGTTCGAGATTTTTTTTATTGATCGGTTAAAAAAAAAAAGTTCGAGATTCCAAAGCGAATATGGCTGTAAACTTGTAAATTCACCACTTTCAATTCACATTATAGCAGTTCAATATCATGTAGCTTTAATCCTTGCACGATCCAAGTTTTAGCTGGAAACATACAAGTAGCGGGCTCTTGTTGGAGGCATCTCCTCGGAAAATGCATGGATGCTTAAAATATACATTGATGCGTTCCATGGTCACAGAGAAAGAAATGAATTCGGCCTGCACGAGAGAATAATCTATTAATTTAGGCATAATTCTAAAGATCCCAACTTTCTACCAAACAGTATTTGTGAATTTGATAATCAGGGTCAGACTTGTCTGCACATTTGTAAGATTATCAGTTGCACTTCATCATCATATCACTTTACTTGCGAATCCAATATCATTTGGTACCTTTCTCGAGCAGATGTAATTTAGATACTCGAGTTTATGCACTTCCCCGAATATTAGAAAGGTTACAGGCAGCTTTAATTCTTCCGAGATCCCATTTCCGTCGGATACATTGAAGTGAAGTAACCAAGTATGTCCTCGTAAAATGAACAAATGCTTAAAATATATTGATGTATTATTCCATGCAACAAAAGAAAATGCACTCGGCCTGCAGAAAACTAATATGTTGTCCGTCACACCACCGCAAGAGCATGGTTTTTGGAGACATTATCATTCCAAAGATCCTGTCTGTCTAGCTCTCATCACTCATCATGTTGTTTGTGAATCATATCCTTCATACTTAGTGAAGGAACTGGACCAACCAACCACCCCAAAATTCTAATAGGATATTTGGATGCACATTCAAAAGTTGTTTTTCGATTTCTGGAAGCCAATAAATCAGAAATTAGTTTAGTAATAATATTTTAAAACAATTTATAGGAGCAGAAAAGTCAGTATTTTGTGTAGCAAAACATTTTTGCTATTGACTTCTATTTCTGGAGGAACGAAAATCAGAATCAGATTTGTATCCAAACGCGCTATAAATTAGTCGAAAATAAACTGATGTTTTTTCTTTTTTTTTTTGCTTAAAGTTATATAAGCCAAAAGACTCGAGGTTCAAGTTGGTGGTATGTCAGTTCGATCCGATTCTAATGGACATTTACAACCAAGCATCACTAGAGCAAAATTAGATTGCTGACAAGGCAGCACTTGAAATGCTGCCATTAATATTTTGTCCTGTAGCTTCTGACGGAAAAAACAAAAGCTCCCTGATATTTTACGCACGGTAAAAATGAGGTAAAAATATAATCACATTTCTCCAATCCGAATCCGGCTTGTTTTGAAACAAGCCGAGCCAAGTTCGGGTTTTCACGGATCGGGCACGGGTTAACCCGCGGATTTTGGCTTGTTTGCCAGTTCTAATATCCATCACCTCATTCCTTCACGTGGCATAACATCCATTGTTCATATTATACCATGATCCTCTATATTTTTAAGGATTGACTTAACGTAATCCCTATCCTTTTCTAGCCCTAAAAAATGTAAAAAGAATCCAACCAAAACAAGATAGACATGGAAACAAACAATACAAACAAAATAACCCACAAAATCCAACACCGGGAGCATACGTGTAACGTGGTTTTACATAGTCCCCACTATTCGCAAGTACATCAAACAACGTATTCCGTTATCACACCAAAATAAATCCCGAGTTTTTTATTTTAATTTCGTGAATTTTAGGTTGTATTTTTGAGTGGCTTCCACATTGACGAAGACGTATCAAACAAAAATAATACAACCTCAAGCCATCTTTCACCATCGAAATGAAATCTCCTCATGTTATAATCTGACGGTTAATATTGTTTCTGATCAGAATTAGAATATTAGGACGGCAACTTTTCCTTTTTAGTAGTAGTACCTACGTTTTTTATCTCCTTTGAGTTCTTCTTCTTTTCCCCTGGAGTCAAACTCTCTCTCAAAAACCCCCTTTTCTCTTCGAAGAAGCTCAAACACGGAATTTCTTAAGATAACGAGAAAAATTCTCATTCTCGGGATTAAGAAAGAAAGAAGAAGAAAAAGTAAGAGAAAAAGGTATTATGTTTCTCTGTTTAGTTATATAATCAGTGAGTTTACTTTTTATTATAAGTAGTTTAACAGAAATTTATACTAATCTTCATGATGATTGTGTATAAGAGTTTTTTTGATGGAGTTTTTATTTTGTGTGGTAATTTTATAATATTGTTTTTGGAGTTTTGATGATAAATTTATTGATGTTTGATTTGGTGAATTGGGTGTTTTCATTGAACTTGTTTGGTGGCTGAATTCCCGGGGTGAAAAAAAAAGAGTCCTTATAAGTAGAGGGAAAAGAGCGAAAAGATTGTTCAAACCAAACAAGTTTTGTTTTCTATAATTAGAGACTTCTTATGGATTTTTAATATCTCTTTGTTGTTTGGATTCTTCTTCTTATTCTGAATTTTGTTGTTGTTGTTGTTGTTGTTTTGAATTCCTTCATATGTTTTAGTTTCAGAATCCAATCCACATAATGAAGATATTCTGATGATCCTTGTTTGTGTTTGGGTATTTTTCTTCTAATCTCGCTCATAATTTTGTCTTATTAATCTTGATTACAAATTCGTTGGTTTAGTTGGATGAATAAACTTGTTACCTACTTTTATCTAAGGATATAACAACCAATCATTTATAAGATATAGTATTATCTCAATCATTGTGTTTGATGATGAGGTTCAATATGTTTCAGTATTTGTTCATCTACTTGTTTGATTGTTTTTATTTTGTTAGATGGTTAGATGATGATCTTATACTTATGTTTCATGTTTTTCTTTTCTTTTCTTTTCATAATTAATGCGTTTTAACTGTTATCCAATTCATTGGATTTTATTTGCTGACTTTTCCAGGTAAATTTTGATATCACTGGTGAGAAAAATAGAGATGTTAAATTGTAGTTTTGACAACTCTTTTTTATTCTTTGTAATCTGCCATTCCTCGATTAGACGCATTCTTTCATTTAACTGTTTGTTTGGATGCCTAGATGCCAAATTGGTCGCGGCAGTCTCGTATGTTCTCTAGAAAGAAGGAAATCAACAGTTCTCCCATATCAACTCCTTTTTTGAGCCTTAAATGCGAGCTGTTTTCCAGTCATATGACGTTCAATCCCCTTCCTTGCATTGTCTCAGTCAAACTATTTCTGGATTTCTCAGATTCTCTTGTTTGGTTTTTAGTTTTTTTGTATCTTCTATAGTGCATTCACCCCTAACCTGCTACCCACCAGCTATGGTAGTGCTAGTTTCCTCATAGCTAACAGTGGACTTATGTATTGATTCTAAAGCTTCAGAAAAGGTCTACTTTCTGGACATGTTATCCTCTTAGATACACCTAGTGGAACAGTCCATATGTGAACCCTCGCATTAACTTTGTTTCATTTTCTCATTCTCTAGCCTGAATATCAAGCTGGCAATAAGGATAAAAGCCTGAATATCAAGCTTTTATCCTTAAAGAGTATAAGGATAAAAGCAAGCTGACAAACTATCAACATTCTCCAATTCCTGGCTAATTTCAGTTCTCAAAGATAAAGAGTTTTGGCGCTTGCTTTCATACCCTGATTTGATGACTCTCCGTTTCATCTTCTTGTAATCTTGCTTTGAGAATAATTGGTTCCCTTCATAAGCTGTGTCACCCAATTTATTCTTCAGCGTGTCATGTTGTCAGAAGTTTGGGCAGTTCTTTTTTTTTATGTTAACCCTATCAAGGAAACATCATCTCACATTGGTATTTAACATAGTTTGTTTGTCGTTATTCTACAGAACTGAAGCACTGATCCATTTCGCTCATGGATAAAAACACCGGTAAAAGAGCTGTTGTTGGGATTGGTGTTGCCACAAGAGGGTCCTTGAGTTCCAGAGATTCCTCGAACAATGAGAACCGAAACGCACAATGTTGTAACAGGCTAGGTTGCAGCACCAGATTTAACTCCATGAAAGGCTCTGTTGGTAAATCAGAAAGAGATAATAGATCGGGTCTTTCTGTCCGCTCAAGGGGTGGTAACTCAAATGTTGGAAGCTCCTCGAGAACATACTCTACAATGAATGAAGTAAAAAAAACCAACCAAGGGTTCCAGAAACAATCTTGTCAAAAAGATGCAGTTTCTGCTGAAACCAGCAACATGCATATGGAGGAAGAAGTTTCAGATCCCAGCACCTTTAATGCCAGAGTGAATCCTAGAGTGAAAGGCGATGAACAATCTGGAGTTTTGAATGGGTTATCTGTTAATACTTCGGAGGAAGTTGTTACTAGCAATGAATCATCAAACATAAGAACGCAGAAGCAAACCTTTAGAAGACCAGGACTAAGTAATCAGGATTTTTCTCCTAACTCCTCGGCCCGAAGGTCATTTGCTCCTAAAAACAGTTTCCAAGCTTCAAAAGCAGTCTCTAATGGTCAGGGTAGCTCGAGCAGATATGGTCTCAGAAATCTTGGATGTTCATCAATATCTGATGTGCTCCCAGGTTGTTCATCTTCTGATTCTGGCCGTGGTAGAAGGACTGAAGTTGCAAAACGCAAAAATTCCGAAGGAGCAAGAGGGAAGGTAATGATTGGGTCATCAAGTGGAGGAAATTCAGTGAATCAAAATTCACCATCTGGGTCTAACCTGTCTATCTCTGAACGCCCATCATCATCTCATCAATCTTCAAGAACCAGAAATTGGGCTCCTAGTAGGGATGGTGTTACATCAGTTAGAACTCGTAGGACAATTAATGGAGAAACTAGGTCAAGGCTCGCCGAGACTGGTGTAGAGAATAACTCATCACAATCTGAACCCCTTGTTGTGATTTCAGAACTCTCTCCCGCTGAACTAACAGTTGGCCAATCCAGTCAACCTAGTTCCTTGCACCAATCTTCATCAGTGCATCCTATGGCACACCGAAGCTCTTTTGACCGCCCTGGTAGTAGCAATGGGAATGTGCGAATTCGGCCGAGTATTCATTCAGAAGATGATGGTCTACGGATGTTCAGTGGACTCTCAGTCGATCGAGATGGTCTGCGACGCTTCAACATTGATGGAATCGCGGAGGTACACTTCTATTTCGATTTTGGTTTTTGATTTATATGCTTCGTTTATGTTAAGCCGCCAGTCATCCTTTAGGATACAGAAGGTTATGTTTGTTTGTTGATGCTCGGAAATGAAACATGATTTGTATTTGTATTGTAGGTATTGCTGGCACTGGACAGGATTGAACATGATGAGGAGCTTACATATGAGGTAGTTAACTTTTCTGCTGAGTTTACCCTGTTTCATCCCTTAGCTTAATATTGAATTCTGCTTTCTACCTGATGCAGCAATTATTAGCTTTGGAGGCAAACTTATTCCTGGGTGGCATTAGCTTTCATGACCAACATAGGGATATGAGACTTGATATTGATAACATGTCATATGAGGTTTGTTTTCCCCCTCAGCAGCTTAGAGTGATTTGAGCATGTAGTAGTTGTTATGAGAAAATTATACCCGGGCCTTGTTATTATAATTACTTTATACTATAATAGAGTTTCATTCTTTGGCCCAAGGCCTTCGAGCACAATCAAATAAGATTGTCTGTATGGTAAATCTGACCGAAGCCGAAATCATGGTTCATAAGACCAACCCCCCAAAGTAGGCAGGGTCAGGGTGATCGGGTTGCTGTAATATTTTCTTTACTAAATTATTATGTTTCTAATGTAAGAAATCTATTTATGGCTACTCTTTTTTTGTTTTTATGGTCTTCCTTTTTTCATTTATGGCCTCAATTTGTAGCTTTATCTTTTTTGCCTTACTTATTTATTGTATTTACAGGAATTATTAGCTTTGGAGGAGAAGATGGGTAATGTTAGTACGGCACTTACAGAAGAAACAATTTCGAAGTGCCTTAGACGGAATTGCTATAAGCCTGTGCCTGCCGATGAAAAGAATATCGAGTCTGGGGAAGATGATGCCAAGTGCACAGTTTGTCAAGTAATTCCATTCTTAACCTACTACTTCTTATGCAGTATAGTTGATCACTTTTTTGCACTCCAGTTTTCTTCCATTATAGGTTATCCATGTCTATAACCCATTCTCTTTGAAGTGAAGTCCTACCAAACTTGATAGTTGTTTTTCCTTCTGCTCGAACATGAGATATCCATTTTAAAAATCGTAACTTTGTTTCCTTCATGGGAGGTAGATAGACTTATGTGATTATATGCTTGTATTAAGCCGTGTAACCTCGATAAAGAGAACACTTAGTTATACTGTCAAATTTTGGTAAATTAGGAGGTTCACCTACCTTCTGACCGCTATTCAGGCTGAGGAAGTTTATACCTTAATTGAACTCAGGTTTATCCACGGTACCGGATTAATGTTATTCGCTATTTGTTTTTGACAGGAGGAATATGTCGAGGGAGACGAGGTGGGTAAGTTACGCTGTGATCACCGGTATCATGTAGTTTGTGTTCAGCAGTGGCTGCGTCAGAAGAACTGGTGTCCAATCTGTAAGGCTCCTGCAGCAGATTCCTAGTTCTCTCCTCCACACTACCTGCAACTCATCTTCGTTGATCAACCATTTGTGTCTTTGTCCTGTTCATATTGTCTGTCTTCCTTTCCCCTTGTACATATATTACAACATCCCCTTCAGTGTACCAAAATAAGCCACAGTTTTTAGAACCTTTCACAGACATGTGTCTTGGTTCTTACATCAGTGGAACATAGGACCATTTGCATTTGAAAACCCCTTAATGTCATATACGGGCTTCCCATTTACCAAAAACCATACATTCTTTCTTAGTACTGAGTAACAAAATCTGTTTTCGCAAGAACTTGTATCCACATTGGGGATGGAGCGAAAGGCTAGCATTTTGAATTTATCGCATTTCACTTTTTATCTTTTCCTTCTCTTTCTTTCACAAAGAAAGAGAGACTAGTATTGCTGAAATGAAAACCTAGAAGTGGACGAGCATTTGATCAGCTTATTTTGGTAATTTGGAACGGAAGAATTTGAAGCCAGCTTCTCTCTCTCTTTCCGTTCTTTTTTCTGCAAGAAAAAGGTTTAGATTTTGTTGATTAAAATGACAAAAGAGAGTGCGGGGAGAAGGGAAATACGTCGTTCAGAAGTTAGGGGTGTAAATTCGGGTAGGCCAGGCTTAATATTTGTGAGCCCGTAAACAAATTCAGGCCGGGTAAAAGTGGATAATTTGTTACCCAAACACCACCCAAAACCCGCTTTTTATACGGGCAAGACCAGATCGGCCGGACATGCCACTATTTTGATTTTTTTTCTTTTTTATTTTAAGTTTAAATTTTCAAATAAACGGTATTTAATTTATTTATTTTTAATATAATATCCTTTCCTTTCTAACATTGTGTACCGTAAGTGATAGTATTATTTTATATTTAAATTACAATGACAAACTTTTAATTTTAGAGTACAATAAACTTTTAAATAATTAATTAGAGTATAATAAACTTTCTAATAAGAATATATTACCATTAATGTTTTGAAAAGGTTAATTATGAGTAAAAACAACTATATATTTTATTTGGCTCGGGATCCTCTACACCAAAAATCTTCTGCACCTCTACACCAGCCAATAAATAGAAGCCACGTGTTCGCCTTTTCCACATACCAAAATCATGTATTCTGGAGTATATTAATGTTGTTAAAACAAAAAGATTTTCCCGGTGACAAAACTGGAAAACGTTTATCCTCCCTTAATTTCTCTGTACACTGCAGCGTAGTCGTTAGACCAATTGATGAACACTTTTCATGTTCTTCAACATTTTAAATTAGTTTTTTTTATTGGAAGTGATTGTTTTGTTTTAGTCCTGATTCTTAAAAGGACGGCATCACTTATGTAACTCGCATCCTCAAGATTACCCATGAGGGTTACAATATCGATGAAGTTCAGGAGAATAAAGAAGATAACAAGTACCTATTTAAGTATCTGCACATTAGGATTGTCACGATACGAAACTCCAGTAATTCTGATGGTTGCAAAGTACAAAAGAAAGCCCAACCTGCTGCTTAGGCATGGACATGAATGTATTTTGTTGTCTTTTGTCATCATAATAAAGAATCATTTTTTGATTATCTGTAAACAATTAATAATCTTGAGCATGCAGTATGAACTCCTCTCTTTTGTTACGGCATGAGGTTTAGATGCTTTATAATGGAAATTATGTCAATTACTTTGCATATTGAACTGTTTCCTAGTAGAAATCGGCTACTGTAACTATTAGTTTTCTACATTTATAGAGATCGATAGCAGAAAATGGTTGATCTCACAATTTCTAGTTAATAGCCAAGAACCATTTACCTCAAGCCCCCCTTAATAAAATTGCCAATATTAGGTCTGGTTATTTTATACTAGATCACGATACAGATGTATTACAAACTACAGTGGGAAAATGGTGTTATGAATCAACCTTTTGTCTTTTATGGAGATGTTACGTAGTAGAAAGATGGCTGGTAGTCTTTTATGCAAGCAAATTGTGGCAACTTGAATCCTTCGTTGCAGCTAAATGACTTTGGAACTTTGGGTTTTCTGTTCATAGTATTGGAAGAATGAGTTTTGAAAATACTTAGCTGCTCATTTCGTTTTCACTTTCAGTAAAATCAAACTTTAGTGATATAAGAAATGAGAGTTATGTCTTGAGATCATTGCGCATATATTCCTTCAGTTAGACGCACTCGAACAATTTTAATTCCCAGCGAAAGTCCATAACCATAAATCTGATACGGTATGAGTGAGAAGAGATAATCAAGGAAGGATAAACATTTTCCATTTTTACCTCCGTGAAAACCTTTTAATTTTAACAATATTAATATAGAATATATGATGATTTTGGTATGTGAAAAAGGCGAACACGTGGCTTCCATTCATTGGCAGGTGTAGAGGTGCAGAGGATTTTTGGTGTAGAGGATCCGGAACCATTTTATTTTTCTTGACATAAAATTGAAAATTACAAAATGGTAACTTTTAAGTCTTTTTAAGAGGATATTAAATAATTAATGGCACATAAAAGGATTTCAGGCTGGGTATCAGGCCGGGCACCAGGCCGGGTATCATAATTAATTGCAAAGCCCGAGACCGTCCAATAAATTAATCCAGGTTAGGCCGGGTGGCTCATGACGGACCATAACAGACTTTGGGTTACTTCGGGTACAGGCGGGCTCGGGCAGGTACATGCAAGCCGAGTATTTTCGGGTATTATTTACACCCCTATTTAGAAGAGCCCAGCATTGATAACCTAGTTACATCTGAGTATTACCTTCCACTGCCTCGCTAGTTCTCTAAAAGAACAAATCAGTTGCCGAACCCCCAACTAAAAGCAGTGCCTTTTATTTGATTATTACCTTAGCCTGAGCTTTAGGAAATCTAGACTGATTTTCATAAAACCAAGCATTGCATTTCGCTTGGCTATAGCCACATTATAGGGAAGGCCAACCGTTATGGGCCATCGCTTTATAATGTGTCCATATGCCTTAGCTTGGCTCTTAGGAGAGAACACAACTATTCCACGCTATAGCTAAGAAAAATCCGACGGAAACTCACTTTTCATGTTTCAACCAATACGAAAATTCAGTTTCCGTCATAAAATCGATGAAAATTAAATTTTCATATTCGCTTTAATGTTTGATTGATCTTCTTATTTTTTACAACCTTCTCACACTTGATCGTAATCAGGGACGGACCTAAGATTCTTCTTTGGGTAAGGCTGGATTATCACTAATTTGCAAGGCGGACGAAGGTGGCGGTAATTTTTTTACAACACATCGCGTAGCTAGTGGCTATCTTCACAAACCAAATACTAGATAATAGACAACTGAAAATGAATAACGAACAAAATTTGATATCAAAAGGTGATCAAGAATTATTTTTTATTGTTTACGAAAGAAAAATGGGAGATTACGAATGAAAGAGATTATGAAAGAAAGAGATTATTAAAGAAGAGGAGTTTTCTTTTTTTCGCTTATAAACTAGAAATTGTTTTATGGCTAAAAACTATCTTATAAATATGTTAAAATAACAATAAGTGTTTTGAAAATACGTCAAGGTACCGGAATATTTGGGTTAAAACCTAAAATTTTAAAAAAATTACATACAAAAATGATGTTGGGCTAGAATTAGGGACGAGCTATAGCCTAGGTTAGCCACTTGTTAGGCCCGTCCCTGATCGTAATCATCATTATTTTTAACGAATACATCTTCTCCACCTTAGGATCGCAAAGAATTTGTTCTCAGAAATTTGTCACAAACGTCTATAAACATAAATAAGGATGCACGAACCTGACCCAACCCACACCCGTCGACTTTAACTCGTATCCGACCCGATCCGCCTAGACACGAGTCGATCATGACTCACATCTTCAAATCCCTGCCGTATGTCGTGTCGACTACGACTCACATCTTTTGTCACCCGACCTCATATGCCCTTCCTCCTAAATGAAGAAAATATGCTAAGATTGTGAGAGGTGTAAGTTTTGTTTCCCCTTAATCCATCTAGAATTGCTTTTGAGCTGGTATACACATCGCGTGGTTCTTAAAATAAACTCGGTATAGTATTGTAACTGTGTTATCTATGCTTTCTTGATATGTTTGTTATGATAACACTAAAAATACTCAAAACAACTTCACTTTTTTTTAATCGAATCATCAAAATGACTCGTAGGGATTAAGTAATGTTTGAATGTTTTAGTTTGTTGACGGTGGTTTTTTAACAAGGGCAAACTTATAAATTCGTCTTTGAATCTGGTATAAGTTGCAATAATTTCACAGCTGAATTTCCTGAACTCGTTCCATATATCATATTTAGACTCCCAATAAGTAACATTCAACTTGTCTCAAGTAGCGAAACTTCCATAGTTGAATTCCTTGAACTTGTTGGGTACACATATCAATGTTTAGATTTTCATTTGTTAATGTAGTCACAATATCGGCATAAAACTCCAATACTTGGAGTCTAATTACATATTCTCTGATCTAGTTTGTACATATTCTCAGCAGGGTTCCATGAATACCTTTAGAAACAAGTGTACATTCATTTCTTGAAATACACGATGGAAATATCATCCGAGTACGAGTAACTAAATAAGTCATGGCATCAATCTTGCCATGACTGGCCAACAATAACTTCTCTTCGTCACGGTACTGGCTAAGGTCATCACCAGCCTAAATACAACATGGCGTTGGGATCAGCCAATCCCAACCCTAGTCGTAAAGGGATTGCCTAAACTAGTAAGGCGCTAGCCTATTGCCAGCGCCAATAATAACTAACGGCGATGGCCTATTGCCAACACCAAGGTAAATCACGGGTGTTGGCCTATTGGAATCGCCAACAAAATCTTATAACACTGGAACGTATCGGCTCCAACACCAATACCTGGTCATTTGCCTATACAACTTACATTGTTGCAGCTCATTGTCTCCAACATTAACACCATGGCGCTGCCAACAACTCATGCCTTTGCCAGCGCCAACTATTGTATATTTGAAGCACTGGTTTTGCCAGCGACAGTTAGTCGCTTCTCGGTGCTACGGTAGTACATATTTAAGGCCATTTATGTGCTTGATGCATTGATGTTAGTATTGGCTAGTACTTTATTCTTGGTATGAATCCAAGTTTTTCATCACTTTTACATGCATCTCAAGTCAAGATACCTCCTCGATAGTACCACCTTTGGTAACTTATCTCATCACTGAGAGTAATCTTGCTCAGATGCTCATGACATCATCAGAGTCTTGTCCATGATTATACAATATATCCCTAGACTTATCATGATCGACTTATTAAATACTCCCCCGTTCCTTTTTAACAGGCTGGTTTTGTTTTTAGAAAAATTTAAGGAAATTAAGAGAACTAATCATTGAAAGTGGTCATCATGACACTTGTCAATAAAAAAAGTGAAGTGAAATGGTCCCCATGACACTTGTCAGTAAAGGAAGTAAAGTGAAATGGTCCACATGACACTTAACATCAAAAAAAGTTAAGAGAAAAGTGGTCCCAAAAAATTAAAGTAACACTTGACTTTCCCAATTAGGAAACCAGTCTATTTTTTTGAAACATTTATTTATAGAAACCAGCCTATTAAAAAGGAACGAAGGGAGTATATAATTTATTACTGGACTTAATGTTTTCATTAGGATTGGGCCGCTTGGCATTGGTCAGTCTACTCAACAACATAGTGAACTGAGCAACTTGCCTCACTAATTTAACTGATTATTATCCCGACTTAACCAAAATAGTAGTAGTTCATGACTTCACTATTTTTTTTACGAGATATCAAGTATGTCACACAGGGTATTCTCATTTAGGTGTTGATCTAGCGGTTTACAACAATGTGTCGTGCGGTAACAAATTCATGATGAGAAGGTAATAAGTAGTGGGGTGATTAAAAGCAGTTTAGAAGATTAGGGAGTAGTGGTAATGCAATCTTCCCGAAATAGCGGACATGACTTCACCACAATCTCCACGATCATCACTTATTCATTTCTTCACAACTTTCACAACTTACGAGAAATCAGTGCACTCACAAGACTATAAATAGATGGCTTCATCAATTCAGAAGGACATCTCATAGAGATAATCAGATTTACAGTCAAGAATCTAGCCTTCGTTACATTCTAGCAACCACACATTACAAATTTCATCACACTGTGATTTCTCAACTGCTTCTCTTCCCTAAGATAACATCCACATCCTATTTTTTTCGCTAAACCTAACATATGCCACATAACCATAGATAGGATTGTCTAGACGTATGATTTATATTTATATCCATTTGCATATCAGTACGTTGTTGTTTAGAACAAATTATCGGTAGAAAAAAAAAAAGAATATTAACGATGTAAATGAAGAAAAGTAATCCATATAATATTTGTGGTAATATATTTTTTTAAAATTGTGGGTTAGAAACGAAAATAAGTATGTATCTTTCGAAGATGAGGAAATATATTTATAATTTTGAATTAAAGTAAACAAATGTAACACAGTATTTTAAATTAAATTAAAATAACAAAAATATTAAAATTAATTAAAATAAGTTTAGAAGAATTTGAAATAACCTTTTTGCTCCATTAGTTGATGAAGTGGATTTGGATGAGAACCTAGAAATTCTGTTATTGTCATGGCTCTTTAAAATTCTAAATGGCATCAATATTTTTTTTTTTTGGATAGTCATACATTTTTCACTCTCTTCTATGATTTTTTGCCATCCCAATTTTTTGGGGCCTATCATTTTTTTTTCACCCGCCTAGATGATATGGATAAGGGGTGACTAAAAAGGGCGAAAGTACTAAGTTTACCCTCACTATTAAAACTTAAAATTTAATCAAATCTATCAAATTCCACCTTTTCGGGTACTTTTCTTTGTCAACCCATTTCTTTTAATTAGGTTACTAATTGGTTCGTATATTCAAAATTGAAATGAGAATTTTAATAAAGTACCCTCATACGAAAATACCCACTAAAAAACTGCCCCCGTTTTTTTAAAACTTGTTAAACTGCCCTTACTGTCTATTTTCACGTCTTGGGCCCACATAATGAGTCCACAGTCGTTTACCTAGTCAAAAAATGGTAAAATTACCATAAACCCCTACAGTATATATTAAACTAGTGAGAGAAAGTAAATCTCGTTTTCTCTTTTTCCTTTCAACCTCTTCTTCCTTCTCTTCTGTTTCTGAAAAAGAGAAAAATTGACGATTCAATTGAATCGACAGGATAGTTGGTATGTTTGATGATTAATCGAATCAATTGAAGGTGAACATGGATATATCTTCTATGACAACGACTGTAAAGGAGAAAATGATGTCTAGGTAACAAGATTGGAAACCCTAACTTTTGATTTTATTAGATCTGTGTTTGCATGATGAAATAGAGTGATTTTGTAGCCTTTTATATCAATATAAAGTGAAACCCTAACTTTATTTTATTGAACCCCTAACTTTTGCATCATTGTTTATCTTTTTCCTTTGTTTTATCTATGAAGAATCTTCAATCCCTATCTTTCTTTTTTGTTTTTTTCCTTTTCTTTTTGTCTGTGAATCCGAATCTGGAAAAAAAATGATATCTGTAAGGAATCTACATTGGGTCTGTATTTTTGTATAAAGTTAAAGAAATAATTTTATAAAATCAAGTAAATAATAATAATAATTCCCATAAAAGAAATTGATTGTTTAATTTTGTTAGAAATTTTTTGTCTGTAGTACTTTTTTTGGTCTGTGTTTGTAATATATTTTGAGAAGGGAAAAACCAAGTTCAGAGATATAAGTTGTTATTGCATTGATAGTAAGATTGAGTTTTTCTTTCAAACAGTTACAAAGAGATAGGATGAGTTTGAGGATATTTGTGCAAATGAGTTCATAGGAAGTTATGTTTGGAAGATTTAGATGATGTTGTTTTATTATGGATGTCAGAACATGGAGTTCCATGGACCCTAAAGAATGATCATGCCTTTTTCTGGTTTTGGGAGAATGCTGTAGTAAATAGCAATGGTTTTATTAAGTTGATTGTGAAGATTAGTAATCCAGAATGGGACAAGGAGGTCACACCTAAGAAAACAACATCAAAGTCACCTCAAGTGAGAAGAAGCCCAAGACTTGGAGGTGATACGAACAAAAGTGCAGGTGGTTGTAGTGCTAGAAAGTTGTTTGGACAGGGCAGTTCACAACCTACTCAAGCAAGTGTTGTTGGTGATAATGTGAGAGGAGGATCGAGTAGTACACCAGTTCAAGTAGATGAGGAACCAATTGCAGATGATGATTATTTTGATGAAGAATATTGGTTGAAGAAAATGAAAGAAAATGATGAGTTGGTAATTCAACTTGAGAACAAAGAAGTGGATGAGTGCCATCCTGTAGAAGATCCTGAAGCTGCAGCTGCTTATAATACTGATGAAGATAATGAAGATACAAGTAATGCTGAAAATGAAAGTACAGATGAATGTGCTTATAACCTGCAAACTTGATTTAATGTTTTTGTACCTATGTGCATTTATTATGTACTGATGCATTAGTTATTTTTGTACTAACACTTTAGCGATATGCATATAATGATGATGTACAAGTAAATGACCAAGGTACAAGAAAATTCAAAATTTAACGTTCTTGTTTTTTTTTATGGTTGTAGCATATTATTGTACTTGTTTTGTTATGGCTTGTTTATATGAGTGATGAAGATGTGGAATTAATTGGTTTGTACTTGTTTAGGTAAAGAGGGTGAAGAAGAGCCTTAGTATTACAAGGATTTCCAACATGATAATCCTGATTTTGAGGATGAACCTGATGAGTTGTTTGATGACTCAGACCTTGTTCAACCACTAGATCCTTCTCAAAAGATTGTAGGTACTGAATTTCCTGATAAACTTGCATTCAAAAGACATCTAAAGCTTTTCTGTATATTAAATGAATGTGAGTATAAAGCTGAAAAGAGTAACAAGAAAAGACTTAGGGTGTGGTGTGAAAATAGGTATGACAATAGAGGAAAAGTTGTGTGTGAGTGGTTTGTTTTTGCTTCAAAACTACAACATCAGTCTACGTTTAAGGTGAAGGATGTGTACTTGACCCATACTTGCAAGGGTAGGATTGTAGAAGACAAGATAATGAATAGATCTGTAGACCCTCAATTAGTAGCTGAAGTTATACAAGAGAAGTTGAAGAATAGCTCTGGAAATATAATTCCAAGACCAAGAAAAATTCAAGAGGATTTCAAGGCTTCTCATCTGATTGATGTTACTTATCATAATGCATGGAAGGTCAGGAACTTAGTAATGGAAGATAAATATGAGAGTTATAAGAGAGTTACAAACTAGTTCCCCAGTTTTGTAAGATGGTGTGTGACTCCAACAAGGATCCAGTTGCAACTTTCTCTTATTGTAAGACTGACATGGCATTTGAGTCCATGACAATAAGATTTGCTGGAGCTATCAAAGGATGGAAAGAAGGATGTAGATCAGTTATTGGGTTAGATGCTTGTCATCTAAATGGTAAGTGTAGTGGTGTGTTGATGGCTGCAACAGGGTTAGATGGTCAAAATGGACTAGTCCCACTAGGAATTGGTGTTTTTCCTACTGAAACAATTGAGAATTGGACCATGTTCCTCACTGACTTGAAGCCATTACTCTCAAGCCATCAAAATCCATTGACATTCATTTCAGATAGGCATAAAGGACTACATGAAGTTGTTCCTGTTGTGTACCCAGACTCACATGTTAGATATTGTCGGAGGTGAGCAATGTTTATTTGCTTTGAACATAAATTTTCATATAGTTTGCTAACTACTTATAAGTTTTTGTTGTTTCAGGCACTTGTATAACAATCTCAAGACTCACTTTAAGGGACAGAAGTTGTATATCTCACTGTGGAATGCAGCCAAATGCTACAAGAAGAATATTTTTATGTAACATCTCTTATTATTTTTATGTTTGTGTATGTTGAGAATATGTTTATGCTTTGTATGTGCTAATATGTGTTATTATGTGCTAATATGTTTATGGTTTGTGTATGTTGTATGTAGAAACATATGGAAGATATGAAGAAGGAAAATGTTGCTGCTGTGGTGTACCTTGAAGAGGTTGGTGTTGAGTCATGGTCTAGAGCCTTTTTCGATGACACTAGTAAGTGTGAGCACCTAAATAACAACTCCAGTGACTCTTTTATTTCCATGGTAAAAAATCTTAGGTACAAACCAATATGTAGACTAGGAATTCTCTATAATAGGTTGGTTATGAGTTTGTTTCACAAAAGGAGAAAGGAGAGTGCAAAATGGGATCCTACTAGATTGGTTCCTACTGCTATGAAACTGATTGGTAAGATGTGTAAGTTGGTTGGTGCATTTAAAGTTGACCCATGTGTTAGTGGTAAGTTGTATGAAGTTACAAATGAAGGTAGCAAGGCAGTTTTTATTGTCAAATTGGATGAAAAGCAATGCAGTTGTCTACAATGGCAACTCATAAGGTTTGTTTGTCAACATGTTGTGTGTTGTTTGAAGCCATTCAGACCTGATTGGACAAGGTAAGTACATACCAACTGCATTGTTATTTCAAAATCATTACTCTTATGTTTGTATCTCATATTACAATTGCATTGTTGTTTCTCAAATTTTGCAGGTACTGCTCTCATTATTATACAATTGCTGCATACAAGAGAACATATGCTCTAGTTGTGTTTCCATTTCCTGCTCCAGAAGATTGGTCTGAGGTATTTGGAAGAACATGAAAACATTGATGTTTTTCATTGTGTTTCTCATTTTGTTCTAGTTATTTGCTACCTCAACTATCTCTTTAATTTTCTTACTAATTATTTTTATGTGTATCATTATTTAGTTGGAAGAACATGAGAATATTGAACTAGAATCTGCTATCAAGATCAGGAAATCAGGAAGGCCAAGAGTTAAGAGGAGGAGATCATGGGATGAGCCTAAAGCACCTACAAAGGCATATTCATGTTCAAGATGTAAATCAACTGGTCATAACAAAACTACATGTCAAGGTGGTGATGTTGGAAAAAATCCTAAATCTAAGAGGCAAAGAACTCAAGTAGATGGTGCTACCTTTACATCATTTGACAGACCTGCTGCATCTACTTCTAAGGCTAAGAAGAAGCAATCATCTCAACCATCTAGTGTTGGAAAAGCAGCAGTTGCATCTTCTTCTAAAGCTAAGTACTCTCAACCCATCTAAAGCTCCTACTAAAACTCCTGCTAAAGGTTGTACAACTTCAAAGAAGCAGAAGATGAGTCAGACAAAGAAGTGAATGGCAGTATAGTTATGTGGTTTGCATTAGTTAGGATTATGTGTCTTTTTAGTCTTTTCATTTGAACATCTATGTTATTTTGGAACATCTATGTCATTTTGGAATTAACACTTTGTGGCCGTTGAGTTTTCATTATATTCATGGTTAAATGGATGCCACGTGTTTCCTGTTGAATCGACTCGACTCGACTCGGCATCTTAAATCGGCGATTCAAGAAAATTCAGCTCTACTCAGTAGAAAGGGCTTTTTAGACATTTTGACGCTGCCACCTAAGCATTAACAGCTGCTAACTGTTGTTAACCGTTTTTTGAATAAAACGGTCAAGACAAGGGTACTTTAACAAATTTTTAAAAAACAGGGGCATTTTTTAGTGTAAGTGTAGGGGTACTTTATCAAAAAACCCAATTGAAATTTTTCAAAAATTTTATTTTTCTAGATTTATCCAGAATCAACCGACGTGTATGTCCACATTAGCCGATTTTCTATGGTCATTTTATATACATATGGATACACGTCTGATGATTGTTCTTGATAAGAGATTAAATTAGTCATTAATGAAGATAATTGGTTAACGGATTTTTGAGTATATTTCATATTGATCTTATTTCGTCACCTAATGGTAAGCCCCAGATAAGTGGCATAACCCGACATTTGCTAAGAAAAATAGACCCTTCTAGTTCTAAAACACACATATGTAACCCAATGATTGGGATTTACTATATTGGCAGGCCCGTTTCTCCACGATTGCTAAAAGCGGGTACTAGCATTAGCGGGGCTGGTACTATTTCAGTAATCCAACTGCCAGGATCGTTTATAAATCTTTTGTCTTATATGAAATGGTACCCGCCCGTTAATGCTGGTATCCGGCTTTAGCAATGGTGAGTTTCTACGCTGGTTTATTGCACCTTGCACCTTTAAAATAGAAATGTGAAGGAGTGTTCTTTTTTCTTGAAAGATGGATGGAACTTATGTTGATTATAAAAGACAAAACTTAAAAAGGAACTATTATACTAGTGACACTACTAAATTGACAAACTCGAGGTGGACGAAGCAAGAATGTGAATGATAACGCAGCAGTACTCACCAAAGCTATCTGTAGACAAAATAACAAATGATACTAAGCCAAGACCTTGCATCTCACCATAGTCATTTTTCTACAAATCACCAATCACGTGAAAGGGGAGAGTAAGTATCCCAATAGGAGTTGCAGCAGATGATGAGGACATGAAGAACAAACTGACACGATAGCCTGACGGCATACTTTCTAGTCTATACCCCAAGCAAAGAAAGGAAAATCCAAAGAACGATCAAACTACCAGTAAATAGCTACAGAGAAAATAGCTACAGAGAAAGCAGTTCCAGGTTTTTGTATGATCAACCAACTGTTGGTAGGGGTCTAAATCTTCATACTTTAATCTTCGAGAGAATAGTATTAAGCACCAGGACTGATATAGTACTCAAAAACTTGAAATATATTTAAGTTACAAGGAAGCCTTCTATTCTGTAAAACCCAATTCATGGAAGAAGCCTAAATCCATTGTAGCTAAACGGATGTTATCTGTGGATGACGTAACATCAATAATGGATACTAAACTCAGGTGAAAAATAGTAAATACATGGCCTCCAGTGTTAACCCCAACTTGAAATGAAGTGTAAACGACGGCAATGTTAAAAAATGAAGTGTAAACGACGGCAATGTGGAAATAGAGGCCACATGGTAAACAAACAGATTAATTGCATTGCTGAAGTTATGTAACCAGACAAGATTCAGATAATCTTGTCATAAGAGTTCGCAAGGATATAGAAAAGATAGTCTTGGTGTTAGGGTATCATAACAAAAGACTATTTATTGTAGATCATAGTTGCAAGCCACACTATGTTAGAGACATCATGAAGCACCATAGGGATGGAAACTAATGCCAACTTGCTAAGAGTGCAATGCAGAATAATCCATAACAGTAATATGTGTACGAACTTATAAACCCACAACTGTAATGTGAAAACAGAACCAAACACCATCTCCAGGTGACAAGTTAGTGGAACCAAAAACCCCTAACAGGCAAGAACCATAGGATAAGAAGCATCATTAGGTACACAGACATTACGAAAACACATAGATCCTCACCGCAAAGGGTGGAGATGTCAAATTCCCTTAATACAAGAATAATAATGAAGGAAGTGAACAAATGAAGCCTATCAGCCACTAAAATGTTGAAACCTCAGCATAAGTCATCAGAAAAGGAAATAAAAACAAATAGTTACCTGATATGTAATCTTCCACCTCGGCATGAATTCTTTGAAGCTCGGTGGCTGTAAAAAGAGAATGGAATTGGTCCTTTTAAACGGTAAGAAAGCACTGCACTTAACACCAATAGGCAATTTATGTTGTGCTGCTCGTGCTCAAGACAATTCCAGGAAAGGTTGATATTAAGATAAGAAATGAAAAAAGGAGGTTAAAAGAATCAGCAACTATAACACATCTCCAAGATGTTGTCTTCAGTTGATGGTTCCAAACTAGCCTGAATAGAAGCATAATCAGTCTTTTCTTATCCGTTCTGACAAAGAACAGTTTCTATATAAAACTCAGGACAGTTAATGTGCAAGAGTAAAAAAGTAACTGAAACAAAGAACAAGCACTTCCATAATCTCAAAAGCAGAAAAACAACAACAACAAAGTATATCCTTCAATTGGTGAAACAAATTGAAGAACAAATAATGAGGAAAACCCTACTAGATCAGACTGCAGCAGAATTACTGTGTGACGACTGAGCACATCAAAAAATTAATAATTCAGAGTTTAAACTCTGAGATTGTGTTAACCTTTCAAACAAAACATCCAAAGTATGTAAACGAACAGCATGAAATGATACGCTGCAGTTAATATTAAGACTTCAATAAAATTTCATATTTCATAGTACATACACCGCCACTCTGTGCTCCTTACATGAAATTTTCTTACCTTTAAGCTACACATTGTATTCCTGCAAAACTGTTCTAATTTTCCTCATTAGCTCTGTAAATTACAGAAAAGCTCAAGATATGCGGTGATGGTGGGAGAGAGAACCAACACAAATGCTAAACATACAACAGTGCGACCAAAGCATGGGGTAATTTTTCAAATTCCCCATTAAATGGTTGCTGTTAACTGTATTCTTTGCATGGGCCCAAAGCCAGGAGAATCCCGCGATTTCCTGCTCAGATCCCTCGTTTCATATTGGAAAGGATGAAGATCTATGCTGAGGGAGATAAAGTGGTTTACAGTGGCTGTAGAAGTCATTACATGGTCTGTGCCCATCCACAATTTCAAGCCCTTTGAACCAGTGCGGCCCCACACGCCAACAAGACTCTTGAGAGTACCGAAAGTTTCGCTTCAGATGCTTTTATTCTTCGTATGACTGCAAACATATTTTTTCCAACAGAGATGGCCAGTCTTCCCCAAGCTGTTGTGGGTTTAGTTCCATTGCTACCTTGAAATCAAGTAGAGATATCGGACTATGGGATCTGAATTCTTGCATCCCTTCCATGGGCATAACGCCACTTTGCATCTGTAGTTGCTGCCCGACCCAAGTGCCATTGATAAGCTTCCCGTGCGGCTGTTGCTTGTAAACAGGAACCTTTGTGGGTTCATGTCCAGATCTTGCTCCCACTAGCTCAACACAAGACCTAATTAATCGTTTCAAATATGTATCCAACCCATTATTCAACAAATTTGCACAATCGGTTGATATCCCTTCAAGTCCATGTGCTCCTGCGATCTGCTCCATACGTTTTCTCAGTGTGTCTGTACCAGGTAATCCACCACTCTCGCAAGTGCTAGTATAATAACTACTGCTTGCTGCAGGCAAGGTCCTGCGGGCCCCACCAATGCTTGCTGAGCAATATGGTATTCCTAGAGGAGCAGACAATGTACTTCTTGTGCTTGAGTTAGAATTTCCAGTTTGCTCCAGGCTGTCCCTGTCTTCAACAAGGACTGCATCAGAAGAACCTTTGATATGTACAGAAACCAGATCATCCTCGGGCAACTTCTTTGTTCTAGGTCTTTTTGTGGATCTACTAGGCGATGCATCTTGATCAATATCGGGGTGCTCAGCATTTCCTTGATGATTTTGATGGATTGACCTCTGCAAATCATGAGAACTCAAATCCCCATTTTCTGTAATAACCTTCACGATTCCATCTACTGTTTTCCCATTTGGTCCTAGAGGGCTAGGGCGATCTGCAGCCCGATCTCTAGGCCTCCTTTCACGAACTAAAGTCCTGCTTTTGCGAGGAGAGGTCGGCAAAACATCTCCATTGGACCAAAAGAGTGGAGGACCCTGAGAGAGAGATGGAGCAGCAGGTCCATTTTGTTGATACCCGTTTTCAAGTGAAGATGATGATTTCTTTACTATCGACTTAGTTGTTGGAGCTTCCTTCTCTCGAACTGGAGGTGGTGGAACTTTCGCTTGACAAGCATTTCTCAATATTGAACGTATCAATTGATTATGTAACGGGAGATTTTCCCTTCCAAGGGTCAAAAAGCATAACTTATCAAACTCAGCTTTAGTCAACTTCTGGCTCAATAATCTATTCAAATAGTAAAAATACCGCTTGGACCGTTCTGGTCCAAGCTTCTTCACTAACTGAGCTTTCAAGTCGCTAATATTAATCCGCGGTGGTGGTTGCTGCTGTTGTTGCGAAGGTTGCATTTCTTGAGAAAATGCTTTACTAAAAATCCACCAAATTACTTAAATTCATCCACAGAATTTACTAAACAAACAAACAACAACAAAAAACTAATCTTTTCAAACCCTGAAAACACCCGAAATTTACCAGAAAATCACTCTTACAATTAGGGTTTACCACGTTTCCAACCACGATAACTACATAAACCTAAACATTGCCCTAATTTCTCCTCCAATATCAAGCTAGACAATGCAGTGGACACAATTATCATCTTCAATCCAAAAACCCCTAAATTCACAATCCAAGACCCACAATTCTTAGTGTAATTAAGCTGAGATCTTACAATACAAACACTCCCAGCACTTCAAATTTCGATCCAAACCCTAAAAAAAAATTAGCGCCAATACTTCCACCGAGTAACTTGAGAAAACCTCATTGTCTTACTTAACGAAAACCGATTCCTTTAAGTACCAATCACAAAACCAACTTTGATACAATACAGATCGTGCAGAGATATAAGTTCAAATTCTCTACTTCAAAAATATAAAGTTATAAAACTTCCCAGTTGGAAACAAGTTTCCAAAATTTCTCCCAGATTCTAAAGCTACAACCTTTATTCAATTTAGAGCTCCCAGAAAGAAAGAAAAAAAATAACAGGAGAAATTTGAATCAAAAGCTCTAACCTTTTATTTCAAGCTTCTTCTTCTCAACAACTTGGTTCAAGTAATTAAGAATTTCGAAATCAAAGAACCAATTCCTCTTCTTCTTCTTTAAGCTGATTCTAGGGTTTTAACTTATTCTTCTTCTCTGAAATAATTTTCTGGCGCTCTTGTGTGTGAGTCGAATTTAGATTGAACCCTCGATCGCTGCAAATACTTTCTCTCTCCTATTTTTATTTTCTATGTAATAATAATTTGGGGAATTTTTTTTTTTTTTTTTTTTTT